>NW_003526943.1:1990262-1990502 GCF_000181795.1 Trichinella spiralis | reverse complement strand
TATTTTAATATGAAAATGTATGAACGTCAAACAGAATTTTTCATACAAACAGCAAAACTCATCGACATGTATAAAAATACATATATGGATGTTTTGTAACAAAAGAAACTTTGCAAATATTAAAGTAAAATTCTTAGATTGTAAACAAGAAAGATTTAAATAGAACACTCCCAGTAAAATCAAGAAATTAATCAGATGCTAACAATTTAGTAGTTGTCACTCCATGGTTTAGCTTGAAAG
>NW_003526943.1:1930574-1990252 GCF_000181795.1 Trichinella spiralis | reverse complement strand
TTCGTCTTCTCCTTCATTTCCTCACTTTCTTCATCATTGTCGTCGACTTTCCCTGCAAGCAACGATTATTGACTTTTATTTTCATTTCGCGTTGAATGACAAAATTTGCAAACGCATACGTTTCTGCAAACGAACCGGAGGAGCAGGACTGCTTTCCAAAGTCAACCCACCGAGCTTGCCGTCCGATGACTGCTCGCCATTATTCTTCCCATGATCAGAATTTTCATCTGAAGAGGTACTGTACCACAAACGATGCAAACGCCTAGACAATGAAATTCATATCAGCTATGCGTAAACAGTGAAATTAGCACCAAGCAACATGAATTGAATATCCCCCCCCCACATGCTTCTTCGGTAAGAAAAATTCACAACATCAAGACAAATTTATAAGTTATTTACTTTTTTCGACCAATGAGTGATGAAGATGATCTCGATTTCCTTTTCTTCTCTGAATTCCTTGCTCTCTCTTCAGGAAACTTGAACGCATCTAAGATAATAATAATAATAATAATAATAATAATAATAATAATAATAATAATAATAAGACTGAATAAATGAAAAAAAAGTACATAATCAAGATGAAAATTGAAAAAAAATAATATAAAACAAAACAGTCCAATATATAAAAATTAAACTTCTATTATAATTACCAAGATCGAGTTGTTTTTCTGACCGGCTACTGCTAGACGTGCTCGAGCTGCTTGTGGTACTGGAAGAATCTCTAATGCAACCAACAGCTACCTTTCTATGAATTACAGGCTTGAATGATAATTCGCTGTCCTCTGAGTCACTCTCTTCAGCAATCTTTGTCGTTTTTGACGATGAAGATTTCGCCAATTCAACATTTTCGTCCTTAGCTGCTTCTTCTTCTTCTTCTTCTTCTTCGGTGTCACTTCTATTCATGACATTCTCTGATGCGGCCTCAGTGGCGGACAGACCGGAAAAATATTCCGATACCACCTTCATTGGAGAGGAATCGCCAACTTCGTCACTCGAAGTAATGTCGTTATCCTCTTCGACCTTCTTAGTACCTTTATCGCTCAACATTTCAAATTCTTCGTCCTTTTCAGACTCTGAATCACTGCTTTCTTCAAATGAATCTTCGGATTCTTTTCTTTTGTCGGCCAATACTTCAATTTCGTTGCACTGATCATCACGCATTTCGTCTGAATTATTTTCTTGATAAGATGATGTCGTAGAATTGCTTTCCATTTCCAAATTTTCATCTTGAAATCCATCCGACTGCTCTTCGTCTGAAGTTCTGCAATGCAAAGAATAATAATACGTTTTCTCTTTAAAATCTCTCTTTGAACAACCGTATAACTAACTCATTTAAAAAATGAGAATTAATTAAATCAAATTTTCTGCACTCTTCAAGCTTGACAAAACAAATACTTACTGCGCTGCATATTCTTTATTCATAATGTTTAATACTTTTCTGTCAAAACGCGTCTGTGAATTATTCAAATATCGTTCCTCAGCTTCACGAAAGCGAATGTCTTCCATTTCGTCATCTTCTACAATTTATCTCATCAATTATTCAATTTATTAAAACATTTTTTCAAAACTTCATCCTAAATATTCAAACAAAAAAATTTACCAGAGTCCAATTTTTTACCGACGACCTCTGCGATAGGATCGTTCGCCAATATTTCGGCATGTTGCAAAATGCTAATTCGACATTGCTCTTCAACTTCTTTCTTGGCGAGCTAAATTTTTCATTATTTCAAATTCAAACTGCTTTGAAAAATCCATGAATCAAACCATACATCTTTCATGCATTTTTCGGGATCGAACTTTTGCAACGCATTCAGGCGAACAACTTCATTCGACCTCAACGGTGACATTGAAGGCTGTTCAACCAACGCAATATTGTCAACCACTTCATTCACACATACTTCTTAAACAAATAAATATTAATATACAGTAAATAATTTCCTTCCATTCACACTTGCAAAGCATCACCTTCATTTGAATCTTTCTTTTCATCGCAAGTCAGGAAAGCATCCAACGATGAAAAAAAGTAGGAAGCCAATTCTTCGTTAACTTTACCATTTAGAAAAACATCCAACAAATTGCAATTATTGCAGCTAACCAAAGAAATGCAGCCTGCTCAAGGAAAAAAAACATATACTGGACATCAATTAAAAATATAAACGAAGCAAGTAATTTAAAAGTATATTGAAACAACTACAAGTGTATTATATTTACGTTGATCATTACTCTGTATTTTCCAAAAAACCAAACACAATAATAGTACTGAAATAAAAATTCTTCATAAAACGTTTTGATATTCCACCATAAATAAAAATTTATATACGTACAGTAGAAAATATTAAAGCTAATTTTAATTAAAAATCATACTGTAAATAAAAACATCATAATGATTTAAAAAACGATAACGTAACACCTTTGATCATTTCAATTCTTCCCAATTTTATAAAAAACAACTTACTCAGCTGCGATGAAGCATTTTCCACAGAACACTTATGACCTAAAGAAGTAATAATGCTCATATAAGCATATAAATTTTTACATTTAAATTAATTAATAAACAAACATGCATTCCACACTGAAAAGCTACAGAAACACTGCAAAAGCTTTTCAAACTTTTCTAAAAACAAAAATTTTCAAACACCATTTAATAATCAACAATTAAAACATAAGTACTGCTAACTGTCTGATACAGAAGATCATAACTGTAACAAACATCAACAATGCAAACCATAAAATAACTTCAAGAGATTAAACAAATCATGCATAAAAATACTTCAACAAGCATGTAAAATTTTGTTTTCAAAAATGGTGAAAAATATCCTTAAAATGACATTAATTTCATAAAAATTCAAAGTGAAACAAGCATACTGTACAAAAGTATAAGAACATTTTTGAAAACAAAATTTCGGATAAACTTTCAAAAAAATAACAAAAGTAAAGTTTCATTTAAAGTGATTTAAGTCAAACAAAAACATCATCCAAAAAGACACTAGCAATTTTATCAATTGAAATGAGACTATACCAATAACGCATCAGTAAACATGAATATTCAAAATTAAAAAAAAAAACTATTTAACAAAATCAATTAAAATTAAATACTGTTAAAAAAACGTCTTCAAATGTAAAAAAACTTCAACAAAATAATTACCTTCAGCCTCCTTCAATCCAGTCAAAATTTGACGTAAATTACAACCAATTTGAAATGGAGGTGCCATATTAGAATAAAAAATACAAATGCTAAAACTAATAGCCGAGAATAAAGCAAAAAGATTCGGTGGCAATAATCATGCAAATTAGATGGATCTTCAATCAACCTATTTACACCGCAAATGAAAATACAGTAAAATATAAAAGAGTGTCAAGTTAATCTCAAAAGTACAGTCATATCTTACTACATATTTCATAAAATAGAAATAATCTTAAAAATAAGATGATTTTATAGTTTTAATAGAAAATGTAAAAATATTTAATAACAAATTACTTTTTATTTTATAAATTTTACTCAAATACATCAGGAAGACAGTACAGTAAGAAATAAAAGATTGTCAAGCAAGACTACGAAAATTATTACATTGTCAGCACTTATTCTTATTTCATAGAATAATATATTGCAAAATATATTTATAAAAATAACATGATTTGCTATGAGTTTACATGATTTTCAACGAACGCTGCAACGAAAGGATATTGTAATTATAAAAGATTTTCAAGTTAAATTGTTCATAATTATATTATTATCCGTATCATTCAAATTACAATCAATTTAAAATAGTTGTTATTGTTGAAAACTGTTGAAACATTTTAATAGAAACTTTCCATAATAATATTAAATTGCGTTGATGTAAATAAAGAGTCGGGAACCTCAGTCGATTCGGTTTTTTTCGCTCCAGATACAATGATTAGTGCTTGTCACGTTTTACGCACTCCCATAAACTTTTTAAATATAATGCTATCTGTTACGTTTAAATATCACTAGGCTTGCGCTATTTATATTTATTTATATTTATAGGTCACATTTACAGTGGTAATGATATGCAGGCAGAGTACAGAATGTAAACAACATCCCTGCCGTATTTAAGTAAAACAATTCTTTCATTTTGAAATCCGCAGCCGTTGGTGATTGACGCCTCACTTCAATACCAGGCCAGTTTTAGTACGAACCATGTAGAGCAGTCGGCCCATTCAACGATTTGGGCTTTTGACCATTTGTTCAATTCGTTGTAACATCTTGCGAAAACATGGTCGTCTTCCTTAAATTCTCTGCAGGGCGGTGTAACTTTTCGTTGCGCTAACTTCGTTTTGTTCGGCAGTATTTGGTCCAGGCACGTTCTCAACTTCCGCTCCATAAGCACCTGTCGACTTGGGGTATGGCGCCGTGTGTTGGGATAACAACAGACGAACCAGCCGCTGACTGCAGCTGCCAGTGGAGAGTCTTTTCAAAGCGGTCGTTTATGTGCTCGCGAGTCGATGCGTCCACCACGGTCTCGTTCTGAAATCGAAGCGGCCACTGGTGATGCTGCAGCATCATCGCCGAACGGTTGTTCTCACTTCAGTTGAATCGCGTCGAGCCACTTGGACACGGTGGTCTTCAATTCAGGCTCAGAATAGGGACGTTCGATGCAACGGCCGTTGTCCTCCGGGCTCATGGTCACTCGCTTTGATTTGGCGCTTGTCTCCTGGTAGCGGTTGCGAAAAATGACAGCATAATAAAAGCTGTAGGAAGCGCTCGGCTGAAGACGGTCGACCACATAGCTGTTTGTGTAGCCCGGCACATCGGCGTCCAACGTTTCCCAATCGTAGCCATCGGCCAACTTGCGCAGCTGGATCCTGAACAGCCCCGGACGGTCGGGCAGCTTAGCTGGCAATTCCCAACGCAACAGCACCGACGTGTTGCCCAGTCGCACCGCTTGCGGTGGTGCCAACTTTAACGACACCTTCAGAATTTCTCCTGAGTGATTGTTAACGGTGGCATCGTACGTGTTGTCAACCATTAGCGGGCGACGAATCAACACGTCGTCAAGTCTTCAGCATCAACATAGGCCGCTTCACTGGTCACGTTCCACCGGCCGTCGGCTGCTTCGCACACGTTCCAACCCTGGTCGGTGTAGTCAAACTGGCGGATCTGAAACGAGCCGTAGCTGACCAACGACCTTCTCGAGTCGAGTTTCAGCTTGGTATTGTTGTGCCGCCAAGAAACGGTCGCGCGCGGCGAGTGGAGTTGGCAAAGCAGGAACGTTTTCGAATTCAACTTCACTGTATTGTTCGTTGGACCGACTCGGATCAGCTTCGACCAGTGGGCATTTGTGGCAGAACGACGTCGTGTCGTACTCGGCCACTCAGACACGTAAATCGAGTCCGTAGTGGGTTCATCGCCAGACGTGGCCACACAATGGTAAACACCGGGCGGGGGAGGCGGGCTTATGGTGGCCGTCCACTGTGGATTGCGGCCGTGACGTTGCACCGACCAGTGCGCAGTGATCAAGTCGGCATCCAACAACGGCCGGCCGTTGTAAAACCAGCTGAGTGTGGTTGAACGATCGCCGTGGGTGTAGCACACTAAGTCCGAAAACCACGAGTCATCTTCGAGTCGACTAACCACCAGGCGCAGGCGAACGAACAGCGGAGACTGGACTTGTAGCGCGTACGAGGCGGAAGCTTGTCCGGACTGACAAACGTAGGAGCCGTGATGGGCGCTGCTGACGTTGGACGACAGCAAATTTCCCAGCCTGGTTCGAATGCCGGCCAGTGTTCGCAAGTTGTCGTTCAACTCGACCCACACAATCGGACTCGCCGAAACGCTGCCGATGACGCACTGCAGCGTGACGTTGTCACCGAGCCGCGCGCTCAGCAAGCTAACGCCGGCTAGCGGATACAACAGCACCGCATGGATCGTCGCCGGGGACGTGGACAAGTGCACAGGAACGGGATGACCACGAAACGACTGGCCACTCTGCGCGTTCCTAACCACGCACTGGTAAATTCCTTGGTCTTGGGGCCCAACGTCGGCAATTTGCAAGCTGATTTCAGAAACAAAAAACCGACCGCTGTTGTCGACGTCGAGTCGACGTGTGTTGTTGACCACAAAAAGCACGTCCACCGGCTTCGGCTCAGAGCGAAACAACGGACAGGGAACGAATGCGATGCTGCCCGGCTGGATAATCACCGGTCTTCTTGAATTCTGTTTCTTCACCAGTAGACTCGGCTACCGGAGTGAATAATTTGCACTTAGGATGACAAATTCCGGCTTCAAGTGAACTGCACAGTGATAGAAACGCTTCAACCACGGCCAGTTGGCCGCTTCTTCCACTTTCGTCTGCACTTGCAGCCTGTTGGTGACACTTCCACGGATCGGCTGGCCATTCAAATACCATACATACTTTGCCGAAGGGAACTTTCGCTCCAAAAACCGTTCAGAACGTCCGGGCAACAGACAGCGCAAATCATGTCGCTCGGAAGATAAGGTGTTAAAATCTGGACGCACTTCGGCACCAACCGAACGTCTGACCCGTGGTTCTAAAACCACACCACCGGCTACTGGGGCCTTCAGAACGGCAAGTTGCCAAAATTTGGCAAAAGCTAACCAACAACATTCACGTTCAACCACTACTTTACTACTACTACAACCGCCGACCAAGTCACATGAGGCATCGATCACCACACATGAAAACGTGCACTGGACCGCATGTTGTGACATGATTACAGAACTGCATTTCATAACAGTTAAAATACAAATAAAACTTTGCCGTTCGTTAGATTGCAACTTGATTTAAATTATGTACTGTAACCTATTTTGAATTAACTTAGACCTTTTAATCTATGTTTGATGAAATAAATATTATACATGATAATTTAATTTTTTACAATAATTTACAGTATTATTAAGTGGAATATTATTAAATTATAAATTAATATAAATTTCTAATTGAAAATAAGCGCTTGTTTCTTATTGTATGAAAAGTATTTTAAATAAATATTGCTATAATAAGTAAAGATTTATTTTATATTTAAATTTGCATGAAAACATTTCCAAAAAGCATTTAATTGAGCACTGAAAAAATTTTATTTTTATTTCACCTAACATAATTACATATAAGATAGTAGAAGAAAGCATGCGCGGTACAGCAGATGAAGCAGTCAAAGCAAAAAGTATATTCCAAATGAATGGCAAACAAAACTGTAGATTAATTTTTAAAAAATTGTAAGGCATCAATAGCACTAAACTGTTAAACCCAACAACGCAAAATTCAACAGCTCATCTTCAACACTCGACTAAATGCTTCAAATTGTTAGCGCATATCCAACTGTGCAAAACTACAAATCTTTGTCTCAAATCGAGACCTCTTTGAGCAGAAGTCGCTTTCAAAACAAAATTAATTATCAAATTATACAAACAGTTTAAACAAAGAAGTGTCTTTAAAATGATCTTTTTTCTTCAATGAAACAACAACAGAGGACAAATAATGAAACACAATAAACTGTAAATATTCCATGCTATCATCATTTTGGGTGCACCAGAATCTTCTATAAAAATACACTTATCTGAACAATAATAACAAAATAAGTAAGTAAAACTGATTTACTTTGCTTTGACATCAGCATGCTGCTGGTAAAATCCGCTGAAACAGATGAACATTTTTTTCAATTTGATTTCATTCTGAAATAATAACAGAACTTACTTGTTGTTACTATCACTGGATCTGAAAATAATCCCCATCCAAAATCATTTCTGCATTGGACTGCAATGTTGTATTTCTTGCTCGGCTGAAGAGACTTCAAATTGTAAACGCATTTCCAAAATGACGATCTCTGAATCTTTTTACCTAAAAAGAAAGCTCTTATTAATATCTCACATTTTCGATTTTTACATTCACTATGTTACAATCTGTTTGAGTCATTGGAACGTTTATTTCACTAGTCTGAGGTGAATTCTCCTGAAACAGTAATAGACATTTCAAATTATATTTTTCTACTGCTTGAAAAAAATACACATACTGTTGCAATGAAAATTTTATAACCAACAATCGGTTCTGAGGAAGGAAGTGACCACACCAACAGCACGCTGTCCGGTCGATGCAGTTCAATTTTTGGTAATAAATCAAACGGTTTCCCAGGTATTCCTACAAAATACATCGTAATGCAATGATGAAGTGCAAGAAAAAAAAATAACAGGAGACTATCATTATTTACCAGACAAGAAAATGGTCTTCTCAACTGAACCATATTTGTTAATTACACGACACGTATAATTTCCAAAGTCCTGATTCCTGACACCATCAATAGTAATAACGGATATTCTTTCAGTGGAATCATCAATTTTTATTTCTTTATGCTTGAGCCGTTCTTTATTTTTCATTTGATTTAACTTTAAAATGTAAAAATAATATATCAACAAAATATTCCAAATTCACTGTAAAATTTTTCATACAATGTCTGTGTAACCGTTGAATATCCAAGAGACTTGAGGTGGTGGTCGAGCCGAATAGGTGCAGTTCATACTTACTTTTTCATTTATAGTGACCGGAATAAAATCACTGCTTGTCGTTACAACAGGTGGCCCTTAAAGTGATTTATTAAAAGAACAAAAAAGCTAACTTGAGTAGAAGTAAACAAATGTGCAACAGAAAACAATGCATGCAAATTATTCATGCAGGACAGCAAAATAAAAGTTTAAAATTTGCGGACTTTAATGTTTTAAGTTTGTAGTAATTCAAAATCGCTTTTACTTAAATGATGACGTGCCACAAAAAATAGCACTCATTGTTTTTTTGTGCAATCAATCTACACAACCAGCGTTTCCAAATTTCGCAAATACAGTTCAAACCACAAATTGCTCAGGCTACATTCACATATTCAACAATTATGCTTGCTATTTTTATAAATTTTACAATAAATACTAACTGCTATTTTAAATACTAGACAGCACCGACAATTAACAACCCGTTATACAACACAACACACAGTACAACTTCTTTATTACATAAATGAACGAAATAAAGGAACTTACGTGGATCAGCTTCAGGAGCTAAAAATGAAGCAATTTGTTAATTTAACAAAAAAATGTATTCACATATCAATAATAATCATTTTGAAAAACGTTAAAATTTACGAACTGTAATTAATTCTGCTATAAAATGAATTACAGTATATATTGTTCACAGTTGTTATGTTCTTATCGTATTATCCTGTATAACAGTTTACATGTTTAATTACTTTTTTATTCTTATGTACTGCTTAAAAAGCGTTTCACAATGTTCCACAATAATATTTTCGTATTATTTACCAAATTTTTCAGAATTTTCTTATTACTGTTTTTTAAACATGAATAATCTTATTAATAGTGTTACTGTTAAACATTCAATCAAGTATATCAAACGTGTAATTGAACTGAATTTGATAAAATATATTAATAAAACAATTTCATTAATGTTTTTCATCCATGCAAGCAATGGGATAGTTCAAAGGAAAGAAAGTTAAAATTGCTTATAAAGTGAAAAGTTAGTTGTGGAACATTAATGCTTCTGTTAGTAATGAAATCACTTTGAAAAAATGAAATAAAAAGTCAATTTTTGGAAGGAAAACTAGACATACCATGAACAACAACAGTAATAGCTGCTGAAACTGGTGCTTCATCTTCACTAGAAGCGGTGCATTCGTATACACCTGCATGACTTGCTGAAGCTACTGGAAAAGTAAGATTCGGAGTATCGAATACAGTCTCAACACTGTTCATATCACCCTGTACATAAATGTACTTACAGCTATGCATATTTAAAGAAAAATATAAAATAAATATTTGCTCACCAGTCGTTTCCAAATGATCTTAGCATCAGAACTTCCGCTTGCTGAACACGTTAGCACTATCGGTTCCCCAACCTCCACGATATGTTCGTGCACATCCGGTACAATGTTTATAAAAAGATGTGCTAGAATACATAAATATATATATAGTATCCTCCATAGTATAAAAAAGAAATACTACTAAAACACCAACCTCGAACATCGACACTGTGTCGGAGCTTAAGGTCAGGAAATTCAGCAAAAGAACATTCATATTCACCAGAATCATATGAATGAACATCAAGTAAAATCATATCCACACATCTTGGCCAACCATTTTTAAATATAAATTTTGGAATTTCGACCATTTTAGTAAAATTCACCGACAATAACGTTTCCGTCATAATATCTGGATCATATTTGTTCCACAGTATGATCGTGTCGTCGTCCATTCCTTGCGCACAGCAAGGCAACGTCACGTTAGCTCCTTCTCGTACATTGTAATGACCGGATTCGCTTGTAAACTGCAGCTCGACTGAAAATGCCCATTGCAAACCTAAATTAATTTTAAGACAATAATTTGAA
Organism: Trichinella spiralis; assembly: GCF_000181795.1. Lineage (NCBI taxonomy): Eukaryota > Metazoa > Nematoda > Enoplea > Trichinellida > Trichinellidae > Trichinella > Trichinella spiralis. Next base: position 1,979,893 of record NW_003526943.1, on the reverse strand, counting down.
GCAATTTTATAATGTATGAATTTATATGAAATATCATATTTTATTATTTCGAAACTGTAATCTGTTTGATACTCATATTTTTAAGTTTAAAAATAGAAAGTGACTTTAATTAATTTGAAAATTCTTAAATCGAATAGAAAAAAATAACACTGTGTCATAGCCCTTTCCTCTTTTTTATTTTACCCTTGATTTTGAAATCTGTTTCTGTGTTTTTTCAAATTTCAAAAGCATATGCACAATGCATGAATGGTTATTTTAAAATATTTGAATGCAATCCAACACCTGTTAACAGCATGACCAAACATGAAAAGCATTTTCAAGTGTAAAAAAGATACAATTGCAACAGTTGTGCAAGCAAAGAAATGCACACCAACTGTTTATTGCTTCCTGAGATAGAATTATTGCCGCTTTGAAATGATTTATAACAATGAAACAACGGTGTTTCTAAGAAACAGCAATACGTGCAATCGTTTTGTAATTATTCTTTGAACAACTGTTGCTCAATATTCAATATTTAAATTCTTAAATTTGGTTGTAAGATTTCGATTTATGAAAAATTTGTCACAAAATAAACTGACTTAAAAATTCATTAAAATATTATTGTAAAGCTTTACGACGATTTCATTTATAAGTGAATACAAAAATACTGAGGCATCACCACCGGCAAAGCCGGAAAACATTTGTATCTTGGCTTTGTCCTTGCGACCCGAGACAAAGCGGAATATTTTCGCCACGGACAAGACAAACATTTGTCGACCTCGGCATTTGTTTGTCGTTGTGCATAGTAAACATGATTACAGCTACCCCCAAGTGAGACAAACAACTGCAGCGTTGTATTTTTCGCAACTTATCTCAATCCATGCGCTCAGAAGAAATTTCACTTGCACGCGTGTTATTGTTGAAATTGATTCAATTGAACGACAAAGCAGCTATTCAATTGGCCAATCTTAACCTGCTTAAATAACTTCAATCACATTTATTTTCTTCCTAACAATTATGAAATAGACGCAATTTTATTTTGCAATTATAATTTCATAATGATATTTTAATAATAGCAATACTTGTAAAAACTATTTGCCTATGATAAGCTCGATTGATTAACCAACATGCGCATGTATGGGTGTGCTTTGTTGTCCAAGAAAGACATGAATAATCATAATAATAATAATAAAGAAAAAATGAAAAATTTTCTCATATAAAAATCAACACCAGCACAGTTGAAATCAGATTTGCAAAACGGAAATTACATATTTTACTTTTCTGGGAGTGCCTTTTTGCATAGTTAAAATCAAAATGCTCTGAAGACGTAAATTTTTCCCTCTCAACGAGTTGCATACGAACAATGGCAACGAGTTGAAGTGCATCATAAGAAGGAGATTAATAGCAACGGCATGCGACATACGTTGAGACATGCTTGTTGAGAAAAAAACACACCAAACTGGCCAGCGGCAATTCCGGCGTTTTGTTGGTTGCTGCTTATTTTTTTATTGTTTTAACTTTTGCAAATTATCATTTCAAATTAACTGATTTTGAAAAGCGTCTGGCTTTTCAGAAGTGAGAAAATAAAAAAACCGAGCCGCCCACGATTTAAAACAAAGCTGAACAATTCTCGACGTCGTACTTCATGCCAGGTAGTACACGCATCAAAAACTTAGCCACAGTCTTTTGCAATCATTCTTCGATGTTGCAATGATTTTTTTTTGTAATTCTTTTTTTTAATTTGATTTAAACACTGATTAAAGGAACTTTTTTTATCTAAATAAAACCAATAATACACATATTTTATCGTTTTTACTGAAAACATTAGCAACAGTAAATAAAATATAATTATTACAGTATTATAGAAGATAAATTGGATAGAGTGTTTTGAAAATATATTTGAAATTTACTTTTTAAAAAAATGTTATATAAATGTTCATTAATATTGTAATATAACAATTGTTATCCTCATTTTTCCGGTGAAATTTTCATTTTTCATTTCTTCAAAAATGTCATTCAATTTCCAGTTATTATAACTAAAAATTCATATTTACGTCAATCATACAGTTTCGTTGTTCAATGGTAAAAGAATGTCAGGTAATTATTAAAACCATCACCCGAGGTGTTTTGCAAATAGAAACTGCCACAAAATGTCCTCTTCAACCCGCTTTTTGGTCAGCGCTTGTCAAATATTCAAATCAGACCCTTCACACACCTGAACGTGACCAAACAAACGTACCAATTGATGTGGATATTTTTGCCCGACAGAAATTTTTGTCATGAATTAACAATTGTGAAATTAAAAACCACCAAAGTTAGAGATGGTTAGTTAGCCGCTTTTGAGAATTGAATTTATTCATTTCAAATAGATCAACTTGTGTATTTCAAGAGTATGTTTCGTACAAGTTGCGAAAAATTACAAGCATAAAAAATAATTTAAATCATTCATCTCCTAGTTGATTTTTTTACAATTTCGATGCGTTAGCAGGAAGTAAAAGCATTAAATTGATTTTGTAAAGTTCATTTTTTCCTCTATAAAATAGAACCACAGTATCGTACCGGTGAATGTGATGGAAAATGGAGAAAATTACGCAATTGAAAAGTGGCTAATTGGCAAGCTTGGGCAGAAATAAGCTGAATCATTATGAAACCAAAACGAGCGCACTGCAACACGAAAATCTCTGATCAATACACGTTTTTCGCTTTGTGGTGCAGTGCGGTGCGGTGCGGTTCAGTGAATAAAAGGAACAAAAAAGGAAAAAGAAGAATTAAAAAGTATTATTATATATATACATAAATACACAAGTATGCTTGTCAAGCACCAGGCACGTTGGTGATGATCGGTAGAAATTTGATCTGGACAATTTTTCTCATCCTACCAGGCGGGAAATTCGATGCCCTGTCGATTGTATAATGTGGTCGGTCGGTGGAAAAGTCGAGGTGAAGGGCAAATGAGTGGGGGAAAACAAGACGAAGACAAGCGCAGAAGTTGACGAAAAATACCGCCGTTTCCTATTCAACACAATGAAATAAAATAACAGTTTGACACGCCTATCTAGATACGAGGACAATTTGATGATTTATGAACGGCCACTTGAAAATCGTTGCAGAAATCATCTGCCTAATGATGTCCACTATAGACAGAGAATATTTATTGTTCCGGCCTGCCGGCCGTCCGCCGTAAAATGCCAAATGGCAAAGCGAATGCCGAAATGTCTAATAATACTGTTCAAAATGGGAGCGGAACATATAAAAATGAACAATCTCACATCTGCAATGCATTGCAGAAGGGAAAAGCAATTTTTTGCTCAGTATAACAATTTCAAACCCTCCAGAGGGAGAGAGGGACAATCTGAAAACAGCGGGATTCATTTGTTCACTTGTGCCAGTGGCTTGAGGCTAAAACGGCTATTGTGGTTTGGGCAATATGCTTTGCGAACACAAGAACCAACGCAAATCAGTGAAGCGAAAACGACAGCTGCGTACTGACAATCTTGTGACTTTCCACGTCGGAAATGTTGTTCAAAAAATAAATAAAACGAAATAAAAATGCCTGCCCATCAATCTTCACCACCGAACAACAAACAAACAACACATACCAAAGTGTGAATATCCTGTGGAAGTGTGATTTAAAAAAAAAACATTAAAAATAGCAAAAAATGAAAAACCAAACATGCTAGAAAAATTAATTTGCGCATCTGCTTTATAAACACATGACTACAGGTATTAGTGTTGTTGATGAAATGAGAATCAATCTGACGATGTAATTTATGGATTTCTTGGCGATAGGATTGTCTCCTCGCGGAGTGGTTGAAATTGTATTACTTCAAATGGGCTGATTAAATTTTTCCAACCCATAACTAACCGAAGGCAATATAATAAATACAAATTTCTTATATCAGTAGAAAATTTTCCCTTAACAACAAATATAATAAGAACAATAATAATAATAATAATAATAATAATATAATAATAGCATGTTATAATGTTTTTTTATTCTTTGTTTCTTTGAAGCTTCAGTGCGCAAACGTTATTGAAAATTGTTTCATTTGAAGTGGAAAATTTTAGCCTTCTTATTTGTCAAAGTATGACAAATTATTATGATAACATCGAAATTTCAGTATTGCATATTTGTGAGATGCTCTTAAACATGTTACAAACTTATTCAGTGAAAAGTTTTGACGTGCATCATTCAATCAAAATACAATGAAAAATATTTTTACGCACATCTATACACACACACACACATATATATATATATATATATATATATATACATATATACATTTAACTGTATAAGTGATATTCCCCAGTGAACAGATATAACTGTATATTCATTTGGGAGAATAAATTTGGATCAATTAAAATACAATTGCAAATATTCCCACAGGATTGTAATGCGCATTTGTTGGACGAGACTGGTGAAGCTCATATGAAGTGGTAAAACAGTGGTTGATAGTCAGTGTGAGCATGAAATTAAAATGGATTAGAAAAATGATAACTGACAAAACAGAACCTCAAACAGACATAAAGTGCCAAAAAGTTGTCATCGACGTAAAAATTTTATTGATATCACTGCATGCTGATGATGTAAATGTATTAATTTTCTTGTTTTGAAAATTTAAATGCAGCTGATAAACGAATAAAGCTTTCATGATATGTTGAAAAAAAAACTAAAATAAAAACAATTAATTATCAAAAAATCAATTTTGAATGCTTTTTTCATTATTAGTTTCAGAGAATAAATAAGGATAGAAATGAACAAAAAATTAACGAAATCCACTTTTGAATGAAGCAACTGCTTGAAAAATAAAAGAATGTAAATAGATCAGATTGGAATTTAGCCACGCCTTGAGAAACATTGTGTTAAAAATACGACATTGAATTTCTGATTTCATATTCTTTTTATGCATAGAAAAGGAAAAGGCTTAATTGAAATTTCTAATCAGTATCTAAGAAGAAGGTCCCGGCTGATACTTTCAAATATGCCCGTGTATTAACAAGCACTAATGCAACTGTCGATATTTTTGCCATCTACTTTTGCTTGCTTTGATTAAAGTATATAAGAAATAGTTGGACTTGTTGTTCATTGCATTGCAAAGTAATTTTTTTAATGCAAAGAATGACAGACAGACAGACAGATTTTGAATATGATTATCCAAATGAAAAAAAGCTTGTTGAAAATTAATTTAAAAAAAGAAAATGAATAAATAAATAAAGGATAATTATAGTAATAAAAAATTAATGTCATGTAAGCTGAATTGATGAACGAACAAAGCCAAGCCAGACAGAAAACAGCAACAAGCTTTACATCTAGTCCAGTGATGATGATGATGATGTGGACGACAACAGCAACAACAACAACAACAACAACAATAACAACAACGACTAAGCATTGCACAATCAATAAGTTTGGCTAAATTGGTGGTTCATCAGTAAAGGTCGATACAAAAACAGCGATTAAGTCGCATCGTAATAAACGCGCCTCTATGCAATTTCAGTCCACTCGTTCGTCTCGTTATTTTCTCAAAACACCAATTAGCATGGCTTAGAGCGTGAGGGGAAAAAAATAATTTTAATGCTTATGCTCGAGCATATTTTTGGAAACGACGAAATCACAATATCCGGAAAGCGAACGTTTTAAATGAAAACAGATGCGCGTGCAGGAGGGTTTGAATGGAATGGGAGAAAGCGAACGAAAAAAAACATCCCAATTTTCAAAACGAGAAAATACGACAACAAACAGATGTCGAAAACAATTAGTGAAGAAAGCGAACGTAAACAACAGCATCATCTGCAATAGCCAACCTGTTGTTTCGCTTACCGGCTAACATAAAAAAACAAATAAGCTACCTTTAAGCTGAACAATAGAAAATCCCCCCAGTTTAAACTCTTGTATCTTGAGCTGTTGAGAGTTGCTTCACTTCTTTGTAAAAATGGAAATATTGTACTTGGTATATTTGTTTTTTTTCAAATGCATGACAAATGCACCAAGCACCATTGTTCAAGATCAACTTTGAATCATTGAAAGCAAATTATTAGCTGAAGAAGTAGTAAGTATATATTTTACAAACGTTCAACGAGTGCACAACTTTTTTTTTGCCATCTCCAAGTTACGTCATCAGTTGCTTTTTCTTGGATGAAGAAAAATTTGTTTCGTTTAAATTTGAAAACTTTCACAATGCAAATGGAAAAAAATTAATTGAAATTTCCAATTAAATTCAAAATTAATCCATAACTGTCATAAAAATATGATACTATTGTGTTGTTTGGTTCAAATTTGATTGAAATTGAATGAAAAACAATATCTATTTTTCACACTAGCAAAATAATATATGCTTACAACATGCGAACAATTTAAAAAGTTGAAGAGAGAAAAAGCAAACACACAAAGAGAAAAATAAATGTGAAAGATTTTTATGACCCTTTTCCAACAAATGAGCCCTGTTGAAATATGACCTTTTGAAAACTGAAATATAATGGCAGACCATGTGCCACAAGTAATGTATCAGAGCTTATGATCCAAAAGAGAAAAAAAAGAATCGATGCTGATCTGTCAGTTTGTGTTTGTACAAAAGGTGATTCAGTGAATCGTAATGGAAAAGGGGCTATTTTCATATTTCATATGGACATTTTCCACTCCAACGCCAACAAGAGTCGACAACAAGCGTGCGGAAAATGGACACTCATGTCCACCTCCTGCTGACCCGATCGTGCCCATCCAACGACACCTCAGGGACGACGTTGCAGTCAGTGCTCAAGTTGAAATATCCAGCCGACCGATGGTCAGCGGAAGTGACCATTAGGCGAGAAATTATCGATCTGTTCAAGTTGCAACGTCGGATAAGCCGCCGGTCGATCCGAATGAACCCCGCCGGTCATGGAGTGGGATAATTTCATAACCAACCGTACACAAAAAGCAACCAAGCTAGTGGATTATTATTCAATTGGTCAGATGGGGGCGGATCGATTCGAATGTGGATTTTATTAAGCTTTCCATTCAGAACATCGCTGACAGAAGAAAGAGCATGGACGGATGTGCAGTACATATATATATATGCATAGAAAGCAAAACAAAAAGAATGTTGGGAAAAAAAGCGCTTGACCCGAACAATCGCGTGTATTTTTTTTCTTTTTTTTGTCATGTTATTATTCCACCACCTCTTCTCAGAAGGCTTAGGGAGGAGACAAAAGCCCGCCCACGCAGGACTGAATTGACAACGCCCAAGCCCGAGAGAGAGAGAGAGAATTAGCCAAAAGCGCTCGCTGTGTTTGCTCACGGCCGACTATCAAACAAGCCAACGGATTACGGTCGATTGGCAAATATCCAACCTTGACCGGCCGTCGGTCGCGCATCTGCTGTTGACAGGAGGAGATGAGCCCGGCCGGCCGATGTGCGGATAAGTGCCCGAGCAGCTGGATCGAAAATGGCCAGTGAAAAAGCGAAACAATTGCAAAATGAATATGAAAAAAAGTAGAACAGCAAAAGTGCTTCTTTTGAGCTTAAGCGCTCTGCTTAATGGCCCATTAAAAGCTGAGCTAGGGTCGGTTGTTGGAAAAAGTTGAACAAGAAAAACGCTTACCGGATAAAAGATAGACGAACAACGGCAACGACGATTTCATGCTTCAATGATTCTTGAAGAAGCGGCTTAAAATGAGCAAACGGCAGGCCAAAACCTGCTACGGTTGTAAAAATTGCAAGGTGGCAAACGGGAAAATTAATAAATAATAATAGTAATAATAATGACAATATTGGCAACAGCTTAGAAAAAGCTGAATAAAATATGAAATGAGAAAAAACAAAATTGAAAGTATCAGTGTGCTTATATGCTAGCGTACGTGTGTATGTATGTGTACGCGGAACAGCCGACTCCAACAAGGCCACGTATATAGACTGCCGCCTCTGCCATCGGTGCCTGTCTAGCCAATGTGCCGCCATTGACGTGTTGCGCCATCTAGTGACCAACAGTTACTATCAACTATTACTATTTGAGAAAAGTTGTGGGTTTCAAATAATTGAATAAATGATTGGACGGATAAATTGCTGAGTCATTATTATCAATGTTTGTTTGAATAAAAAAAACAATATTTATACAACGTCTTCTATTATAGATATGATTTTCATTTTTGTACTTCAATGTAAATGCTAAATGTCACTTTGATCAGAACAGTTTGAGCTAAAAGTTGTGGTAATTTTGTTGGATTTGAAAAATAATTTTTGCAAAGCAATACCTGGTTAATTGTAAATAAATATAATTAATAAGAATTTTTTTCAAAAGAAAAGTACATAACTTTTAAAAACAGTATAGCATTTCACACTAACTTCAAAAGTTATTAAATAATAAGTAATTTATTGTAAAATTATATTGTGTTTATGGAAAATTTCTTCAAAAGATTTCATAGTTACAAAGAATAAAAATAAATAATTTTTTTAAAACAAAATCAACGTTTTTATAGGAAAATTTTTAATATTTTACAGTTATGTTAATTGATATTAAAATTGAAATATGTGTTGTTTACTTTTTAGTATTATTTTGTTTGATGAAATTTCAGACGGAAACAAAACTATTTTTTTTAAAATAAATGCACATTCTTTCAATGATCAAATGCAAACAATTTATTACTCACTGATTAAACTGTCGTGTAGGAAGTGAACTAAAAGTGTATAATTTTCCTTGTTTTGCTTGAATTGTGAATTTAAAACAATATTTTAAAGAAATGCTTTCATCAAAGTTTCTACAAATTTTTTAATACAGACATTTATTTATTATTTGTAAATATTCTATGCTAATTAAAACAAAACAAAAATATTAAAAACATAAAGCATGAAAGCAGAATGAATATAATGCATAAAATTATGTTATTATTATCATTATTTATTGCTGAAACAGAAGCACTCTCACTTTGGCAATGCCGAAAAAAATGAAAGCTTTCTTCTCTGTTTTCCAATTGCTTGGAAGCCAGTCAAATTGGTCAGTGACAACACATTGCCAATCTGAACCCCATTTCTTTCCAAAATCCCTCTTTAAGATCTGCGCCACTTTATTAAAATCTGTAGAATCCTTCAGCGCTTGTTTAGCTAACTGCATTGCACTTTGCTGCATTTCCGGTGTCATATCCGTTACAGTCCAATTCATAGAACTGCTCTCCTCATTCGATGCCATTTTTCAACTGCTTAAAAAACAAATAACCAACTTTCAAATATTAATAATATCTTCAGAATAAAAATATGCTGCCACTTTTGCAAAACAGTAGAAAATTTACAAAACAGCAATGGCAGCTTCAAACGAATTCGCGTAATGCTATCAACGACCGGTTGACGAATTTTTAGCGCAATAATAAATTTATTTGCGTCAATTACACCACTGAAACTGAAACTGAATTTCAAAACTATATGAAACTTTAAAGAATAATGAAAAGTGGTTTAAACTTACAGCTTAATGTAAAACTTTAAATTATATAGTGAAATTTCCTTTTTCTCCTTTGATTTTAAATGAAAGAAAAAACAAATAATTTGATAATTAATTTATAAATTTTAAAGTGGTAATTTCAATGTGAAAAAGAATAATGTACTGCAACAGTTGCAACTTTCCATCAACTGACGTGAAATAAGTGTAATATCTGAATTGAAACTTTAATTGCTTGCAGCTACAAAATTTAAGATATATAAAATATAATGTACTAACATAAATAATAAAAAAACATATATATAATTATAAAGTTATCAAGAATATTATCGTTCATTCCTATTTATGCGTATAGATAAAGATGTTCCTCCGTGTCTCTGTGGCGCAATCGGCTAGCGCATTCGGCTGTTAACCGAAAGGTTGGTGGTTCGAGCCCACCCAGGGACGATTCTTTTCAAGTCCGGAAAACTATGTTTCAAACAGCAATATCCACATTTTATGAATACAAAATTTGTTATTTATGCATTTTATTATTTATAAACAGTATATTATGTATTTTCAATTACCTATTATTCAACAAATTATAAGTTCAGTTAATTACATAAATGAACTTATAACTGCGAAAAGTTTTAGAATGGAAATTAATTTTAACATTAAAATATAACAAATGAAAATCAATAAAATTCAAGATGGCTAACTGTATTTAAAATTTATACTTGTATACTGCAGGGAAATTTCAGATTTTAGAAATTTTTAATTGAAATTGTAATAAACTTTTACTTCTCTTGATTATCATATCATATTGTATCTTGGAGATGTGCATTGAACTATTTAAAATGTTTTCTTTTTACTTTTTGAAATAGTTTATATAAATTAAAACTACATTTGCCTAAGTTATGTTGTTTTAAATTTTTGTTTAATATTTTACAATTTGATATGTAATTTTTTATTGCATTTTCGAAATTATAATTTTCTGGATTCATTTTTCGTTATCTCATTTTGATTAAGAAGTTTGTCCGCTTTATTAGAATTGTCTTATTAAAAGGCTCAGATCAAATTGCAACAATCAATATTTGTGCATATTATTTACTTAACCTTTAAAAGAGACTCATAGCCGTTCAATGATCGTTGCATTTGCATCTTATCAGCTGTAATTTCATAATGCTTTGCTCAGTGCCATTTAGCTCACCAATATGAGCTTATTACTGGCAATTTAATTGAAAATAATTCTGCATTATTTTGAAATAAAAGAAAAAGACAAAGTGTTGGGCATTTTCTGAATAATTATTGAAATTATTGCCATCTTATTTCTAATTATAATAGATTAATATTTTTTTCCAAAATTTTAATTCACGATTTATCGCAGAAAGAGTTCATAATAAAGCACAGGACAATTTTACTATAAACTTGAAAAATATGTACACAATTTTAAATGAATACGAGTGAACAATAATGCATATAAATATATAAATTCTTTTTAGAAAAGAATGAGAAATATGCAATGATAAAAATCGCTTTTTAAAATTAAAACAATAAAGTGTTTTCAGTAAAAAACTGGATGTTATCAAATGACAGATATTTGCATTGGAATAGCTGCATAATTAATACCGACTTCTGTTTCTTGGAGGTAGGGGAATTAGCGAGTTTAGAATATTTATTATGCATGAGAGATGAACATGTAATAAACTTTATCAGTATATTTAAAAAATTGTTTTGAAATGCTTACTTCTGTTTCTGAAGCATTTTGTGAATTTTCAATGCTACTTCGCAAAAATAATAAAATACCATTGGAAGCTCACAATCTTAGAGTCAATCTAAAATCATATTCTAAGAAAAACAGTTCGAAAATATTGCAAAATTTCAGCAGGCTGAACTGCATGCATATTTTAAGAATTTATATTCCCGTTCTCATTTTCAGTACTGCAGTATTGTTCTGTGTGTCCAATCGTTTAACTGTTCAGGAAATTTACAACTTTTATTATTTTCACAGTGTACTTCTTTTTAAAAGTTGTTGATGAACAGAACAAGTTTCTCTACTGATGTGCAAGTTCAACTAATGCATTCTTGAAAATATTACTGTATTAGTAATCAGAAAAAAAATCTTAACATTACAAAACATAATAAAAGATAAATATTTGTCGGATATTTAACATTTAAAATATCAGTTCATAACACTTTTACACTGAAATAAATGCTGAAATTTGTTTAAACATAGATAATAATGAATAAATTTTAAAAAGCTATTTTTTATTTTTTACCGTTATAAAACTTTTTTCACTACTTTAATAATGAATTATAATAAAAAAAATTTTAATAGTTACTTTAATTAATGCAAGTATTAAAATATATGTAGATGATTAATGACTTTTTACAATTAATAATAAAGTAAACTTTTTTCTACACTGTAGCACTTACTGTATTTGTTTAGCTGGTCAGATATTGTTGATTCAAAGTTTTAATGTGCTCTTTGTCTAATTTGCTTTGCGATTGTACATGGCCTGACAGCAATAAACTTCAAAGCAAGAGAATTGATGTTGAATTAAAAAAGCAGAAGAAGAAACTCCGACGAGAGGTTGGTGAGGCGCAGTTCCACCCTCAGTTTATGATCCGAATTTATTTTGATTAATTTTCCAAAAGAGTAGTTGTTTATTTAAGACTTTAAAAAGAAATTTCATTTTAAATGTATACTTCTAATGCAAAATTATTTTACCATTGTCTGCAGTAGTAATGATTTTTTAATGCATTTATTTTTCATATTCTTCATCTTTTATAAGTGGTTATTTATTACAGACGGTTTTTCATACTTTAATTTGGTGAAATATTGGCGTTATTAAAAAAATTTTACATGTATCCTCAAGTGATCTATATGGCAATGCAGATTAGTCATTGTGAAAAAAATGTAAACAGAAGAATTTGTCTACAGTTGCAATAGTTATTTCTTATTTTATATTCAATTATAAACATATATTTTGTTGAATAAATGACTGAAATAGACTTCAAACAAAGCAACTATGTTTTTCTTAATAAGAAGCGTGTCTAATTTGCAATTTGAGATGATGAAGGGTTTGGATAATCACATCTAAGCACATGTGTATTTAGTGATTCAAGTAGAAGAATACTGAAAAAATTTTTTTAATGGAATTGATTCCTTTATCCAAGGAATTTTGTGCTTAACCATGATTGAATTTTTTGTGAAGCTGAATACAAATTTAACAGCATGCGAACAGTCAGTTTTATTAATTGACTTTTCATTGCGAAGTGTGACAAATCGAATTGTACATTTTCACCATTATAGATTGGTCAACAGAGTGCCTAGTTGGGAACTATATCAGTTTTTGTTTTCAAATAGCTTTTCATTTTTGATTTCTAGATTTCGGTTCTGCTGCTTGGCACGGGCGAGTCGGGAAAATCCACTTTTCTCAAGCAAATGGTAATAATCCATGGGCGTGGTGAATTTACGGTCGATGAAATATACGAATACAAACTGCTTATTTTTGCAAACATTCTCAACGGCATGCGAATATTAATTGCTGCGCGCAAATTTTTCGACGACATTGTATGGCAATATCCGGAACAGTCTACAAATTTATCTCAACAATTTGCCAAGTACGAGTATTTTCAGTATTTTCAATTTAAAAATTAATTCCCTTAGCAGTCTACTTTAATAAATTTCGTAATGATTCTTTTTTCTGATAAGAAGCTCTTTTATGATTTGTCATCTTTTTCAGAAAAGGTTTCTGCAATTTGCAAAGCTAGCTAGTTTTGAAAAATATAAAATTTAATCGTGTAATGTGACGGTGTTTTTTTCAGCACAGTAAACTCTTTTTTTAATAATGGGATATTTTATAAGTTTTCGCGTAGAATTTTCTTTTTTAAATATAAAAAAAATAATAACAAATTGGGTAGAAATATTTTTCTAGTCAATTTTGAAATTCTAAGGCTTTGCCCGGCCGAATTTTCCGCCCAACGCTTAAACGTGGCCGAAACATTCACCAAATGCGCACCGTTGGTTACAGAACTGTGGAACGATTCGGCAATCAGAGAAACATTTGAACGACGTCGTGAATTTCAGCTTGTAATTTATTATCAATTTATTATTGTTTTTTTTGAATATTTAAATTTTCAGCCAGATTCGTGCAAATATTTTTTCGAAAACATTGCCAGAATTAGTCAGGCTGTATGTTGTCGATTTTGTTAGTGGACGAGTGGGATGCGATGAAAAAAAATAATTTATTTTCAGAGCTATGCGCCGTCGAACAGAGACATTCTGTTGTGCAGAAAAGCAACTCGAGCCATAACCGAACACGTGTTTGATATTCAAAATGTACCATTCAGGTTTGTATTGAAAAATTGTGAAATAATTCAAATTTGGGATGTGTCGACAAGTGAACGTTTTCAGATTTATCGATGTCGGTGGTCAGAGATCACAGAGGCAAAAGTGGTTCGAATGTTTCGAAGGTGTGACTTCGATTTTGTTTCTAGTTGCCAGCAACGAGTACGATCAAGTAAGCTTGGAGGCTCGGAATAATATGCAGATTGATTGTCATTTGCAATTTTTAATAATAATGATAATTTTTTTAGGTTTTGTTGGAAGATAGGCGAAAAAATCGCCTGCTCGAATCTCGTGAAGTATACGACACCATCGTCAACAATCGATTCTTTTCCGACATCTCCTTTATACTGTTTTTCAACAAAACCGATCTTCTGTCAGGTATATTGTTATTTTTGTTTATTTGCTTTCGATTTAGCATGGTTTATTATTATTATTTTTTTGTTTTGTTTTGCTGTTTTTCAGAGAAAATTACACGTTCGGATATTCGTGATCATTTTGAAAATTTCCAAGGAAATCCACACAGCCTGCACGATGTACAATTTTTCTTTTTGGGCTTGTTCGATTCTGTTCGTAAGAATAAAGCACAGCCATTTTTTTATCACTTCACAACCGCAATCGACACGGACAACATCAGGCGGGTTTTCAAAGATTGCAAGGAGATAATTTTAGATCGAAATTTGAAAACGTTGATGATGCAGTGAAAAATCAGTTTTATTCTTGCTCTCCTCTTCTTCCACTTTCTCTCTCTCTTTCTCCCTCTCTGCCATCAACTTGTTGTTTTATCTGAAATCAATCACAATTCATTCATTTTGCTGTTTGCAAACATTTCCGGATTCTCTGCTTTTATACAATCCATAAGTGCCTCTTACGAAATTTATTTATTTTTATTTTTTACTCACTATTTATGAATTTTATTTTGCACCAGAGCAGCATTTTGATCAATTGACCAACAATTATTCATTCTACTTAATTGTTATTCAAATCATTCATTCCATTTCACTGATTTTGAGCAATTTTCAACATCACTTACAAAAAATTACTCATTCTAAAACTTTTTTTCTGTTTTGATTTTAAAAATAACTTCTACTTTGTAAAGTTGTAAATTTTACAAAAGTAAAAAAAATTCAGTATTTTCAAATTGGTACACTGGACACTGAATACAACAAGAAAGCTGTTTTTTATCATGCCTTTATCCAGATCGGATCTCATCAGTCTTTGGACTGTAGCCTTAAATCAATAGAAACAGCTGTCTGACGTCAAAGAAATAAGATGTGTAAAATCGTTGCAAACATAAACACCACTACAACGATAACAAACATTCGATGAGTATTTGTTGTTAACAGTATCCAGTAAAAAGCTTCACACTGTTCACAGCTTTGTAATTTGCTTAAATTTCTATTACACTATTAATTTTATCTATTACTTCAAGAGAATGTAAATTATACTTCAAGAATAAATTTCAAAAAAAAAGGAATTTCACAAAAAAACAAAATAATACTTACGTTTTGTTATACGGTAGTTTATGTTGTACTTTTTTTATGAAGGGATGATTGATTTAGTGGTTCTTTTTTGTGGAATCAGTTTTGAATTTTGATCAATTGATTTGATTTTGAAAAATCGTAAATTTTTTGTTGCATTATTTTCAAATGTTTTGTTTGATATTTCAAAATTATGCAAAGGTTGTGGTATTTTCATAAAAGTTTTGACATTTTTGCCGACATTTACAATTATTATTTACATTGTTCAAATGTTATAAAGGACTATTGGAAATTTTGTCCATTAGTGCATTTTGGTCAACTTGCAGTGGTTGCGGCCGCTTCAAAGTCTTCTCCGTGATCAATAGACGTGTATTATTATTTATATATTATTATCTTTGGTATTCTGAAATATTTTTCATATTCAAATTTGAATTGTTTTTCTTAAATATGTTCCTCGGAGTTGGAGAGTTCAATTTTTTAATTTCTTATTTTATCGTGCATACATTGTGAAAAAGAATGTGCGTAATGTTGTTTTCGTTTTCCAGATTTTGTAAATTTTGGGTATTTTTGTCGAAACTTCTGAGGTTAAATATTTGAAAAGAAATGTCAGTAAAAAGAATTTGCCTGTTTGACGTCGACGGTACATTAACAAGGCCCAGACAGGTTGACTTCATTTGAGTCGAATAGATTTTTTTCTGATATTTGTTATTAATTTTTTAATATTTGTAGAAAATTGATAAAGATTTTTTGGAATATTTGCGTTCATTAAGTAAGAAAATTCCACTTGCTGTAGTTGGTGGTTCTGACATTGACAAAGTGTTGGAACAGTTGGATCTCAACCTGAAAGATGGTATGGAAAATGTTGAAAATAATTTCATTGCTTTATTGGGGTGTTGTAAAATTTCAGCTTGTGACCTTTTCGAATACGTGTTTGCGGAAAATGGACTCTTCGTGGCTAAAAAGAATCAACAGTTCCCAACCGCGGTAATTACAATCTGTTTAATCTGAACCAATTGAAATGTAAATATCTTTTTGATTTCGTGTGAAGTTTGATTTATGTATTAATTTATATCTACATTTGCTAACATTTGAATATGTAATTGCATGTGATGTTTTCTTTTTCGCAGTTCGCATGGATAAATTTATTGATTGTATATTGAAACGTTGAAATTAGAATTTTTTCAAAGTGAAAAATATGAGCCTGTTTTTGGTAGACTATTCAAGAAGTTACTGGTGAAGAAAAATTGCAAGAATTTATTAACTACTGCCTGCATTATTTGTCTGAAGTGAAACTGCCTGTGAAAAGGTTTAAAATTATTAATTTTTAATTTTTTTGGAATTGTTATTTTTTATTTTCAGAGGAAATTTTATAGAATTTCGAAAGGGAATGTTGAATGTGTCGCCAATTGGTCGCAGTTGTAGTCAGAATGAACGAAACGAATTTGTTGAATATGACGAAGTTTTCAATTTTGAGTTTTTATTGTTACTTTAATTAATAATAAAAATTTTTCAGAAGCATAAAATTCGCGAAAAGTTCATCGAAGAATTGCGGAAAAGGTTTCCCGTAGAAAAATACGGGTTGCACTTCAGCATCGGTGGGCTTTATTAATTAATTTATATATTTTTGTTCATTACAATATTTTATTGTGATGAATAAATGAAATAAATTGTTCTTTTTTTTAAAGGGGGACAAATTAGCATTGACGTGTTTCCGGTAGGCTGGGACAAGCGGTACTGTTTGCAGTTTCTAGAAAAAGATGATTTTCGTGAAATTTATTTTTTTGGTGATCGAACTTTTCCGGTGATTATGATTATTAATTTTTTTTAAAAAATATACATGTGAAATGTTTTCCTCTTTTGGTTTTTTTAAATGAATTCAGTTTCAGGGAGGAAATGATTATGAAATTTTTGAAGATCCTCGCACAATTGGACATCGGGTTACTTCACCCAAAGATACGGAAAGGGAACTGAAATCTTTATTTGGCTAGCTGTGATAAGCTCTTGGTCAATATCAATAACTATATCTAATGCAGATTCTTTATTTTTTTAAATCTAATTTATTTTTTTGGCTGTAACTGTTATGAAAATGATTTTTTAAAATAATTTTCAATCTTGCATACTCAATTTGATGGGCCTGGATTGTAATTTACAAATTGAACTTTATAATTCTTTTTTGGAAATATGTATTTTTCAAGTGATTTTTATAATGGATATATTTATGTTTTTGTTGAATGTCAATAGCACCTGATCAAAAGAATTATTGAATTATTGATAAATTGAAATCAAAGGAGCTATTGAATCAACAATAAGAATTGTTTTGTTTTTTTTAATTTATATATTAAAATGGATAATTTTTTGTTGTAAATAGTAAAGTGAACATTTGTTAATAAGTTTTAATATTTTTCTAGACATATTGCTGACATCTGAATGAAAATTATATTTTATTATTGACGAAACACCGTTCTAATGTGTACGTTAACAAATTTATTGAAATCTTTCCTGACCATACAAGCAGATGTATAATAAATAGGAGGGATTCATTATTCAGGTGAAAAGATGATGCTTATGGTAAAATGCTTATTATTGCGCTTCAACTTTTTGAACGGCTGTTGAACGTTCTGAAAGTAAATATTTTTATGAAAAAAAGAATAAATAAATGAAACCTCTTCATATAATAGCTTCATATTCTATTCAATTTTACATTTAAATGAAAACATAATTTATTTTATTTAAATTTGTTTTCACGTAAGAACGTCAAAAGTCTTTTGAATGGCAAAGTATTAAAATTCATTATCAACAATGCGTTCAGTGAATATATATGACAATGATCATTTGGATGAAGATCAAGATTAAAAATTAAAATTGATTAAAGCACTAAAGTATATTTTATTGTTTTTTCTTAATTTGACGTTTGCTATTTATAAGCAGCTTGCTGTTAGAGATATTACGAAATTTTCATTATTTCTAACTTTTCTTTTGTCTCTTCTTCTCCCCTTTTATTTCCGTTGTCCGTCATAAATTTAACAACTTTGAAAAAGCATAAACCTTTTGTCACTATGAATATATATATATATATATTTATGCAATGATGTTCGAAATGAGAGTAGAAATCACAATGAAAATTTGTTGCAATTTACAATTGCGCACAAGTGTATTCCGATTAATTAATTTTATTTTAAATTTAACAATTACAATGGTTTTTATTTTCCATTTTATTGCACAACCACGTTCAAGATTTTGACAGAAAAGGAGAAAGAAAATTTTTCCTAAAATTAAATCCTGAATCCAATGACAAGCAGAAATTATTGTGTTTATTATTCGCATTATATTGCAAAGATTATAATTTAAAAATAAATTTTCAATATATTTAATAATAAATGACAAAAAATTAATTTTTATCCTTAAATTGAAAAAATGTTCGTTCGCATGTTTAATAATACTCGTGCATATATCATCCATGTAATATTGTTTGTACATTGTTGGAAATGAATATATTCATTTATCAATAATAATATATTAAATGAAAAGCAAATGAATATCTCTAACTAATAATTGTTCTATTTAGCTTGATCTGTTTGTTTAATTACTTGGTTATTGACGCAACTTGTAACATTATTGAAAATTGTACAAATCCTATTCGCATTCGTTTGTAAAGTATTTTGTTTGAGTATAATTGCATGTATTTACAATTCATGAACAATTTTGATTAAAGATTCTGAAAACATATATTCAAATTTTACAGAATTATTATTGCCCTTATAAGTTGAGTTGTGAGCAGATTTGAAATGTTTCAAATATAATTAAATTAAAATTAAACTCTAAATAAAAAAGCTATCTGTTCAAGTTCGATTGTAAATTAAAGCTTTGAAAAAAAGTCTAATACAATTCAAATTGCTGTTAAGAAAATAATAAAATTTATTTTCATCAAAATTCAATAAAAAACATTACAAATGATTAAATTTTTACAGTTGTACAGTTATTCAGATCTTCTTTAAAGTTTCAATGTAGAAATTTTGAACATTTGCTATTCAGTAAATATAGTTTTTTTTCATACCAGCAATCTGATTTCTTTAAAATTTTTTGAATTATGACTTTTTAAATATTTCGAAATTTTTATTTGAATTTATATGAATATTACTGAATTAATGTTGAAATGCTCGTGTTAAAATATGAATAAATAAGCATGATATGTATATATAATTCTTTGTTTTGAAATATATTTATGTAATTTTAATTGAAATATTAAATTGAATTTTAAATTTTGTAAAGTGATCATGTAAATAATAATAAATATGAATAAGATTGAATAATTTGTTGCATTACCTGCTTGCTGGAAAAATACTATACGCCGGACCTTCATTTATGCATTTTTGATATTGAATGTGATATTCCTGATTGAAAAAGAAAAAAGTATGAATAAAAACGAAAAATAAGAATAAATGAATTGAATAAAAAAGTTTTCAAATGAAATATGTACCGTGATGATTTGTTGAATCAGTTGCAGAATATCTTGATCCAGATGAGCGCAATAGGATGCTTTTCCTATCGGTTCAGCGGTGGTTCGTTTGCCCCATCCGGAAGAGAATGTCAACTGAGACGCGGTCTGGCTGACCAAAAATGCCAGCAGCAGGGTGCACCAACTGACTGTGACCGCTTCTTTGAATATAAATTGCATGCTTTTCGTGTTGCTCTGCGGAGAGGGGTATGCGTTTTTGGGAATATGCTGTGCGTCAGACAGCCAACAGTTGATATTATGGAAAATTGCTAATGTTGATCTTGAATTTAAAAGCAAAATGGCTTGCTGAGCAAGTTTAGCTTGGATTTGCCGAAAACTTTGCACCTCTGCAGCCAATCAGACGAGCGACACAGACAAACTACACATACGCACGCATCTCTGATCGATACAGCTTCTTTGCTTAGCGTAGACGATAAACACAAGGAACTACTACGACTACTAGGAACAATTCACTGGTGCCCAGCTGACAAAGATTAATTAAAAAATTTACATTCAACTATCTGTTAATAGAGAAGAGCACCAGTTGATGCCCGTGTTTCCGCTTTCCGAGTTCATTTTATCATCATCATCCGACAATGCTGACATTACAGATGCAGATGACAATGATGAAATTGAACGCCAACGCCATAGTCACAGAATCAGAATTGCTTTGCAATTCTTTCCATTTAAAATTAAATTTTACCCAATAATACTGTTCACCAATAACTCACTGGTCTTTTCTGATGATAATGAATCGTTATCCGCTAGTATGATCATCATCTGCTGACAATAATTAAATGCAATACATCACTTCAACAAATGTTGCACAATTGGACCCAAACATCAAGTCAAAACATTGTTTTTGCTGCATGTTTGAAAAATCAAATACTTTTCTCATTATTTTATATTTTTTTGAACAAATTTATTTCCTACAAAAACCGAATTGCATATGAAAAGCGGCTTCTCCATTACAACTATTCAAAACGACGTAGCACGGCTTAATTGAATTCCATTTTCACTTATGCAACACCACCACCAATAACAACAACAGCGTGATGGATATAAGCCAGCTCAATTGATTTCTTGATTAATTCACTTCTGATTTTGAGTTTGTTTTGTTTAATTTCATTTTTAAATATAAAATAAAATGCATCTGACTTTATTTTCTCGTAACAATAATTTTCCTTTTCTGCAGAATTATTTTTTTATTAATTTTATCAAAACTCGATCAAAACCAGTCGTCGATACAGTGATTTTTTTCATTTCAACTTCATCACTCCTAACGTGACAACTTAAGAAAGTTTAAGAGAAAATATTCTATAAAATATTTTTAAAATTTTGAGAAATATTTTTCATGCTAATTATCTGATCAAATGTTTTCTGCTTATACAAAATTGTTTCTTGTATGAGCAAACTTTAATCAAATTTGAAATGTGGAAATCGTTTTTTTGCAAAATTTTAAATCAAATTTTGATTATATACAACTCTGCTTATAGAGCAATCAAAACTTAAGCAGTGTAATTAATAAATAATTTTTTAATTCAAATGTTAAGTATCAATGAGATAAATAAATACAAATATTAAAATTAATAGCATTATTATTGTTGTTATTAAATATTATTTGATTTATGTGTATGCATTTAAATGTGTATGTTTTGATTTGATGAATTAAATATATCAACTAAAATTTACTTCCTCAATTTATGCATGACATTCTGAAAGTTTAAAACACAACAATTGTAAGTTTAATTGTTTTACATAAAATATATATGGTGGTCCGTTATTTTAAGCTTTTCAACAAAATCATTTAAAAAATATTTTATTTACTTTGCAATTTTACTATGCAACAAAAGCTTGAAACAAAATTACCGTAAAATTAATTTAGCTGAAACATAAATACAGCTAGTTTATTATTTTAACTAAATTGAATTGCATTAAATTGCAATTTGATTCAATTTCATTTAATTTTAATTATGTTTGCATCAAATTGCAACATTATTTAAAATTTTATTTATCATCATCACTTTCATATCGTCGGTTTTTTAGAGTTTGTTTATTGCATATTATTGAATGCAAGCGTTCTTTCCCATAATGTTCGTCAAGCGGCTACTTTCCATTTATGCGGCGCTTCCAGAATCTGCTGCTACATCTTCTGCGTGACCAACGGCTTGTTTTTTCTTTTTCCTTGAGTTACATCTTCTCTGATCCAAAGCATCGCCTGCTTTGAGTCGCCGTGTTTTCCAATCAAGGCCGCATCTAAATCCATAGGTTGTTAACTGTAGCAAGCTGTTCAAAATCAGGATATGCAAGAACCGACACTGAGGTGAGCAATTTATTCAGGAAATTAAATGCCGGCTAATAATCTTCTGATCAAATTTGCCACACCATATTAAAACATATGGGCGAATACAATTGCCAGGCTAGCCAATTAACAAATAAAGTCAACCAAAAGAATGGCTAACTTGCCCCCTCTTTCTAGCCAGGAGCACCGTGAGGGTGCACGTATGACGACACCGGGTCTCAGCACCGCGAGCGGCAGCGGAAGTGCTGCACAACATGTACGTAGATGACTTGGCGACATCCTGCGAATCGCTTAATAAGGCAAGGACGCTGGCCGCCCAACGAGAGGAGTTGATAGCATCTGGAGGGTTCCATCTGTACAAGTGGGCTAGCGACGTCCCGGCTGCGCTTAGTGCAATCCCAACGAAGAAACGGTCGACAGAAGCCAAAGGATGCCTTTGGAAGACGCTGGGAATTTATTTGGATCACAAGAAGAACCATCTGACCTTTATCTCTCCGGAAACAGTACGCCGCGACGGCCGAGATTCCAAGCCCCAGCTGCTGCGCACGGCATCCAGCATATTCGACCTGCTAGGCTGTTTGGCCCCCTTCACGGTAAGGGACAAGATCTTAATCCAGTCCCTATGGCAGCTCAGGACGTCCTGGGACGAACCCTTGCCAGAGGACGTGGAATGACTGTGGGTCAGGGGAAGTGGGAAATGAAGGAGCTTCCGCTCATTAAGGTCCCTTGCACGCTAGTGCCTGTATCACTAGCTCAAGTGAAACGTGTCGAGCTCCATGCGTTTTGCGACACGTCAGAACTGGCCTACGGCACGGTGGTTTACCTGCGCGTAGAAACCTGTGCTCCGCGTGCGCTGGTGAACTTGGTTACTGCGAAAACCCGCGTCGCCCCCATATAGCGACTGAGTCTCCCACTGTAACAAAGTGTCACAAAGTAACTGGAACTCATGGGGGCTCTGGTCGCGGCGAGACTGGTGCATTACGCATAGGCAGCGCTGGATCTGCAGGTCCACTCCACCACGTGTTCGAGCGACAGCGAGGTTGCTCTAGCATGGGTAAGGTCAGCAGCCAACAGTGGGAAGCCGTTCGTCTGAAATAGAGTTGAAGAGATCCAACAAGTGGTTGAACCGGCGTCCTGGAGGCACTGCCCTGGGAAGAACAACCCGGCTGACTGGCTGAGCCTGGGCGTGGCTGTGACGAAGCTAGTAGCGGGAAGCCAATGGTGGCACGATCCAAGATGGCTCGCGGGACCGCCGCAAACATGACCGCGGAAGCAGGAAGACCCTGAGCACGGCCCACTGATCCCACCGGAGGGAGAACGCACGTCAGGACGGGTACTTGGGCCCTGATGACCACCGAAGATCCCCTACACCTGGACAAGTATGGCGATCTAGAGAAATTGTTCTAAATCAGAGCCTACTGCCGGCGATTCGCGAAGAATTGCCGCTCTCTGGCAAGAGAACGGCAGGGAGCCAGGGAACTACAGGACGCCGAAGGGGGTAGACCCTGAGTATTCATCAAAGACATGCCGCTTCACACTTTGATTGGTTGTATATTTTGCATAGAACTCTGATTGGTCTTAAATTTTATTGGTTTACACGGCGGCTAAATTTCATTAGATGTTGTTGCGATGAATTTTACTCGCTGTTGGGAATCTATATTTTACTGGTTCTCATTTTCATGCATTCTATTTGTCAAATTTTGGTTTCTTTTTAATGGTCACTTTTTTATAATAAGTTTTACTGTTTATCTTCTATATGTATATTAGTAATAGCTAAATTATACATTTAAAAGCTGACTAGCACTTTAAAATTATAAGTTTATTAACAAATTTGCTTGTGGTTTCATTTTTGTGCATAATTATATTCATAGAACTGCTGATCAGATCTAAGAAATTCGCTTTACTTTAATTTAAACTGACTTGGTTAATTGCGTGTATAATATTGAGCATTTTAAAGGCCTTGTTCAAAAGTTTGCTTCCTATTAATTTGTTTCTTAATTTGATGAAGTTAAATATAAGTTTAAATTAAAGTATAAATTGAATTTAGAAGTTATGGATGCTGTTAGTAAGAAAGATCACGTGGATTCACCATTTCACTGAATTTCATTAAATAATTAATTTTAATTAATTTTATCACATAAATATCATAAAATAGTAAAGCTTTGAATATCAGAAAACTGACCATTGAAACGAAATCAAAATTTGACAAATAGCACGCATTACAATGACAACCAGTAAAAATTTAGGTTTGCGACAACGAATAAAACTCATCGCAACAGCAACTAATGAAATTTAGCCGGCATGAAAACCAATGAAATTCAAGGCCAATCAAACGTCGAGCGGAATGCCTTTGAAGTACACTCGGTTAGTAGACGCAAGATAAAGAATTCCGAGCGGAGATTGAAGCATTGGTGCGCCACGGCCGTGTTGCAGCGCATAGTCACATCAGCCAGTTCGACCCCTACATGGATGAGTGCGGGCTGTTACGCGCAGGGGGGGATCGTTTGGTGAACTCAGACCTGTCGGCGTCCATGCAATACCCGGCAATCCTCCCGGGGAATCACGAGTTGACCAGTGGATTGATTCACCGATGTCACCAGCGGCAGCTACCTGCCAGGGCGGAGCAGACACTGGCCTTCCTCCGACAACGTTACTGGGTCCCGAAGGGACGTCATCAAGTGAAGCGCATGACACGTGAATGCATGGAGTGCCGCCACGTGACTGCCCGTCCGGCTCAGCCTAGGATGGCCGCTCTACCCAGAGATCGGGCGGTCCAGGCGCTGGCTATGTCACAGGTGGGCATGGACATCGCGAGACCTCTGTTTGTCTGAGTGGGAAGGGGAGCCACGCCGCCGAGGTACGTGTGTCTGATCACCTGCATGGTAACCTGCGCCGTGCACCAGAGTTGGTCCCTCAGATGACCACGGCAAAAGTACTGCAAGCCCTTTGACGATTCATGGCCAGAAGAAGCAGGTCGAAGACCATACAATTCGACAACTTCCGCTCATTTCAGGAAGCCGCCTCAGAATTACGCCAGCTGTGGCAGACTGTGGACGTCTGCAAAGGGAGCTCGTGGGGCGCCGCATCCAATGGAACTTCATTTCCAAAAGAGCCCCGTAGATGGGTGGCTACTGGGAGCGCCTAGTTCATTCGGTTAAGGAATCATTACGGAAGGTTGTTGGATAAGCGCTGCTGCACGACGGAGAGCTCCAGACGATTCTCTGCGAAATAGAGGCGTGTCTCAACGCTCGTCCCTTGACCTTCATCAACGATGGGCCCTCAGATCCCCAGCCACTGAGCCCATTCCAGTTGTTCACTGGCCGAGAGTACATGGACCTCCCGGCAATAGAGAGCAATGATCCAGACTAGCGTCTGACGGATCACGGCGCTTCCTAGTGGGAGAATCGATGGCACTGTCGCCAACAGCTGATGGCAAAATGATGACGCCGTTGGAGAAGCAGCTATGTCGCCACGCTGCTACCACGCTGCAAGTGGAGAAACGACGGGTTTGGCCCCGGGATCAACGACACAGTGTTGTTAATCGAAGACAACCATTCCTGAACATGCTGCCCTCTGGGGGTGGTGATCCAGATATTTCCAGGTCGGGACGGAGTGAGCCGGGTCGCTCGGATCTGCACTTCCACAGCCTCTCCCATCCTCATATTCAAAACGACGTAACACGGCTTAATTAAATTCCATTTTCACTTATGTAACACCACTACCAATAACAACAACAGCGTGATGGATATAAGCCAGCTCAATTGATTTCTTGATTAATTCACTTCTGATTTTGTTTAATTTCATTTTTAAATATAAAACAAAATGCATCTGACTTTATTTTCTCGTAACAATAATTTTCCTTTTCGGGGGGGGGGAAGATATTCCGGACAAACGGGCACCGACCTCGTTGGTGTGACACACCCATGAGCTGGTACTCACAACACACGGGCAAGGCAAGAACAATGCGCGCGCACGGCCTGGTAGATCACCACCTCACCGTTTTGCCACTCGGATCAGGGTAAGAAAAGGCCCCCTGCGTGCCCAGTACCAGCCGTTGTTCGCGGAACAATGGCTCCTTGTGTAAACAATGCGGCACCGGTTAGCAATTGACCTGGAGGAGCAGCCGTCGTGACGAAGCCGCCAAATGGCAATCAGCGTCGTGGACTAATCGAAGATCAAGGATCTGAACCCTAGCAGCTTACTGGAGGCCGACGGAATTTAGATCGGCGTCTCAGATAGCGAGTCCCCCCCGCGGTGAGCGAGCTGCCCATTGGCTGCTCGATTTATCCACCCGCTGTGCCGCTGGCCCCGGGGCTGTATATATAGAGCCACGAAGAGCGCTGCCGCAGAACAATAGTAGTGCACGGTAGAAGCACAGCCCAAGAAAAGCGAGATCGGATCCGAGAAGACTGAAGCCAAGCCCGAGTCGATGTTCCAGAGACCAACGTACCCCCTTGTTCACAAAACCATACAGTCTACTGACGATTGCTTGACAAATGAACGTCTGGCACTTGTACCTGATCATCATTTACTGTCTTCTGTAACTTGTCGTTACAGACAGTTTTGAAATGAAAAACTGGCATATACGATAATTTTTTAATCAAAAAATTGAAAAATATTATGTAATTTTAGTTGCTCTGTCAACTGCTGTTGTGCACTTGTTTTGTTATAAATTAAGAAACTGACAACTCATATGGTAATCAATATAGACCTTGAAAATCCAGAATAAGACAGTATGCGGACAAAAACTATTTTTTGCTGTGTGTAGGTGCATATATGTGAGTGTAGAAGTGTTTCTGTGCGTATGGTCAGCTCTATCTTGACTAGTGTGATTTATATTGCTTGGTTTTGTTTGCTCTGAATAAAGTAGCATTATCACTCCGTGCGTCTTGATTAGCTGGTGAGTATGTGTGAGAAGCGCTGATAAAGTACCAAGCAGATAAAGTTGATCTCCAGCAACGCGCATTAATGAAGCTCAGTTGAGGGAACTGGCCGAACTAGCTGATACTACAAAATTATTTGTTTCCACGAAATTAGAAAAGTTAAATATTGAAAGAAAACAAATTTATGCCATGGGAATAACCGAAATTAATTCCAATAATCAGTCCATATGTAAATATCTGAATTAAAAAAACGACACTCAAAAGCATGTAAATCAGTTGAGGATCTGTAAAAAGAAATTTTAATATAGGAACAAAATATTATGATTACATTTATTTATTTTCAAAAGTATTATTTACTGCTTTTAATTAAAAGTAGTATTTTTTCTTCATTTGTACTTGTAATTCATTTTTAAAACTGTTTTGAAAATGTTATCATCTGCTTGCAGAACTTTGAATGATTAACGCATATTTTAGGTAATCAGTTATTTTCAAGTGAATTTCAGGAAGCCATGCAAAATTCTCAGACTGTCGACGATGAAACACTGCAACACATGTTCTCGAAATTTCGTTCTAAAGAAAGCAATCCAAATGGATATTCGCGGAAGCTTCAGTTCTGGATGGACAGCATAAGGAATCTAGTGTATTCTAAAGGGAATCCTATTTTCACACTGGGACAGCTTAAACAAGAATTCCAGTGGAAGAACTATATTCCAGCTTGTTTAGATCATGTCATTTTTGAAATGTTACAAAGTGGTATCATTATGACTCGGACAGAATATGAAAATTCGCTTTACGGATGGTTTTACAAGAATTTACAAAAAATTTTAAGAGAAGGTTGGAATTATATATTCCCCCATAATGATGAAAGGGAAATTGAATACGTATATGTAGCTCTAGTGAAAGTAAAACTTATAGTTTCAAAGATGCATTTTTTTAGTTTTCTAATGATTTTAGAGTCTTGGAGAACAAATATTGTGTAAAGTGCAGAAGTTGTCTTTGGATTCGACAATTTCTGGGAATGTAATTTCTTGGAATGAACTTCGTCGCGAAATTGCTGACATATGTCCAGTTAAAAGAGCACTCGATTTGGTCTTGTCTTATTTACAGTCCGTGCGACTTGTATCCAGTTATCAAACCGATGATGCTGAAACAGTATGATGTTTTTTTTACATTACAGCATTTAAAAAATGTACTTAAAGATTTCTCTTTAATATGCATTATTTTTTATTTTAGCTTTTGAAATTTTGTTTGTCTTCTGAAAACCTTTATCCTGAAATTACAGATATTGATATTTCTATTTACAAGTACGTTATTTTGTTCTTTGCCTTTGTATTCATCTGTCTTCAATTTTCGTAGAATCCAAAAGGTGACCGCAAAATTACAAACTGAGGTGGAATTATTCAACGAAGCTGTTTCGAAGTATGCAGTATTGTTTTATATGTTTATTGTAATATTATTTAATACAGTAGAGTTTTATTTTTTCTAAATTTTCTAATTATTTTTTTAAAATAAATCCTCTTTTTTTCAAGTTTGAATTGATATGTATATGTATAGATTGGAGGATTTTTCTGTTGCCTCTATTCGACAAAAAAAATATTCTGAAGCAAAAAGATTTATTTTAAAAAGGCGTTATCATGAAAATATTCTGGCGAATAAGTTGGATGCAATTTATAATTTGCAGTCGCTTTATTTGAAATTGATGTCGGCAAAAAATAACGCAATGGTATGAATTTCACTGAATGAATGAATGCAATTTACATGTGTTCGTTTGTTTGTTTGTTTTCCGACTGCTTTACCATTAAGATATTTGGATTTCCTTTTGAAGGTTACTGGTGCCTTGGAGACGAGTAAAACAGCTCTTCGAAACAAACTGAATGCGGATATCAGTTTCAGTGAGATTCAGACTACGCTCGACGAAATCGAACATGTTATTATTTCTCTTTTTGGTTTCTGGTGCAGCATTACATTTTTTCAAACTTTCAGGCTGTAGAAGTTCAGATGGATATTGAAGATTCTCTAATACGGGAGAAAGTTGATTTTACCGACGAGGAAATTGAAAATGAGCTCTTAGCCATTCTAAAAGGAATGAAATTGTCTGAAAAAGAAAAAGCAGGAATATTTCGAAGTATGC
Source organism: Trichinella spiralis (assembly GCF_000181795.1). Classification (NCBI taxonomy): domain Eukaryota; kingdom Metazoa; phylum Nematoda; class Enoplea; order Trichinellida; family Trichinellidae; genus Trichinella; species Trichinella spiralis. The sequence continues at coordinate 1,950,885 of NW_003526943.1, read as the reverse complement.
TCCATTAAACTTTCCGAATTTAAAAACATTAATCTCAGAGTTGTTACGTAAAGCTAACCATTTATAATAATTTGTTATTGAAGATTTTCCAAAACTTGAATTTCCTAAAACTTTAAGATCAGCATTGCGTGTTATACATTCTGGTCATCAAGTCCGTATGATGAAGTTAGATTAAAATTTTCACTATTTAATCTTTTAGCATAACTAATTTTGCTTTATATAAATTCAAAGTATGCAATAGTTAAAATTATGAATTTCAGATATGGATGAAAATGATTCACCTAAAAATAGTGCTGTGGATAATAAGCAGGACCTCGGTGAAGAAATTATTTTTGCTGGCTGAAATTTCAATTTTATAAGTGAACTATTGCCTGTCTACTTATTATGAATGATGATGCTTTCCAATAAATGAAAGTTATTCTCATATTTGTTAATTCATTTAAATGTTCTTATATAAAAAAATTTATTTTTATTATAGAAATTAAAACTTTCAGTTAAAAAATGTTGGAATTCATAATTTAAAAAAACAAATTATTTTTTCATATAAAAAAATATTAATATTTTAACGACTGTTAACTTCATGAAATGTGTAACTACAACTATTGAATTTTAAAATGCTCCAGTGACAGTTAGGATCTTCAAAAATAAATGAAATATAATGAAAATATGCTTCTACTTATTATTTTAACAGTGCGGAATTCGTTTTTAAAATTTATTGTTAAAAATCAATTACAGTATCAGAATATACAGTAGGAAAAACCTTTAGCATTTTATATATTACTGTAATTCATGTTGTGAATACTAACTTTATTGGTTCGGACTACCTGTATTTTATAACACTATCATTTGTCACTTCATTAAAGCTGAAAATCTTATCGTGCATAATAAATACCGTACTAGTTTTGAGTTTATATAAAATGCAACATATGCCAAAAAATGAAACAGTAGAAAATGGGCTACTACTTTTTATGTTTTAGTTCTTAGCCTCAAATTGAAATGGTTGACGCTGAAGTTGAAATAGAAAATGCTAAAGATGTGGTTCAAAGTGTTGAAGATCAAGTCCCGATAGAAAATGTCGAAGCTGATAACAGAAATGATTCAACAGAAGATGAAAACAGTGATTCTGAAAATAAATGGAAAATGTCATTGCAAGAAGCAGTAAAGAAAATTGTAATAAATCCTAATGGATGGGGTCCCGTCAGTATTCCGGAAAGTTTTCGATGTCTGCCTTATCAAGCTTTTGATAAAAGTGAACGAATTTCAAAAATTGCCGATTGGACAGGGCAGCTTTCTCGTGAAGAACGGCGATACGGTAAGCTTATTGATAATAATTATTATTTCATTTTTTTACAAACATGGTCGTTGTTGTCTTAGGACAAGGACGCTATGCAGCAGCTAACGCAAATGCAGCTGCATCTACTAATCAGTATGCTTATTACCACGAAGAAGAGGAAACTGCCTTTCAACTTGTGGATGGGGCGCGTAGTACTAAATCCGCTCCGACACGCAATTATCGTCTACGACAATTGCAGTTAGCTAGACGACAAATGCAAAAAGACCGTGAACGGCAAAGTCAAACTCAAATATCCTCTAAACATGCGAAAAATAGAGAAAAGTAAGAAAAGAGCAAGCAGTTCATTCGTTGTTTTATGTTAATTAATAATCGCATGCATTGGGATTTTAATGTTTGTTTTTTTCGTGTAGGGATCGTCACAATCAATGGCGAGTGTTTCAGAAAGCTTTCAGACAACGTCAGCGTTACGATAGACGAGGACAAAAGCAAGTCAAATCTCGTCTGCCATCGGTTACGATAAAACCTGAATGGGAAATGCTAGAAGAATTCGATTTAGCTCAACTGCAGAAAATGAATTTGCCTTCTGTCGGCGATGGGGAAGACATGTATGTAACTTTTGTTATTTGAACTTTTTGTTGTTCGTAATGTAATATAAATTTAAATTTAATTGATGGAATTTAATTTTGCAATATTCGTAGTAACTTGCTGTGCTTGATGTTCGTAAAATTGTTTACGTAGTTTTTAATATCTTAATTTAAAGTGAAGATTTCCATTTTAATATTTTTGGTCACCAGTTGATATTTTTTTAGGTTATTGTAAATTGGATTGATTTTGTTCAGGTGTAGAGGGTTAATGTATGATTTTAATTGTATTTCATTTTTGACGTTTTAGTGAAAATGAGCGTTACGGAACCTTGGAATATTATGAAAGAAGTTTTGATCGCATTACCGGCAGAAATGAAGTGCAACTTCGGCGTTTCTTCAAAAGTTATTACACTATAAGCACAACGGACGATCCAGTTATTGAGCGAGTGAGTTGATAGCTTTTCTTTCCATTTATGCAGTTTATTTATTAATTAATTTTTCAGCTTGCGAAAAATCCACATTACACAGTCTTTGCGACGGATGTGATCATTGCGACATTGATGTGCTGCACACGTAGTGTATATCCTTGGGATATTGTTATTCATCGAATTGGCAACAAACTATTTTTTGACAAAAGATCGTCATCAAAAATTGGTCAGATTTGAGTGCTAACTAGTTTAAATGATAGTATTGCATAGCTTTTTCTTTTTTTTTCAGATTTTCCTACAGTCAGCGAAACTGCTATTGAACCACCTCAAGATGAAGGAAATTCTATAAATTCTCCTCATTTTCTTGCTCTAGAAGCGATGTTCGTTAATCAGAATTTTAAGCAACAAGTTTTGAAATCGGTTTGTATAAATAAATATATCTTGTTCAGTTAGAAAATTGTGCTTATTTTGATATATTTATTTTGTTTTAGGACGATGAAAAATATGCTTTTGAACATCCAGATGTGCCATTTGTAGATGAAAACGATCCCAACAGAGAAAATGTGGCTAGCATTGGCTACAGGTTCGTAAAGCAAACTGTATTTTAAATTCCAATAAACGCTTTCCTCCTAGATATCGTACGTGGGATTTGGGAAATGATGTAAATGTAGTGATCCGATGCGAGCATGATGGAGTAATGAAAAGTCCAGAAAATGAAACGCAATTTTTAACAATAAAAGCGTTTAATGAATGGGATTATCGAGTGAGTAATTTATTTAATTGTTACATTAATTGTCATTTCTTGTTCTGTGGAACTCTTATTGTTTTGCATAAGGATTATGAATGCAATATTTTAATAGTTTTCTGGTGGTATTGAATGGCGTAGCAAAATTGACACTCAACGAGGAGCAGTCTTGGCGACAGAATTGAAGAACAACAGTTGCAAGCTGGCAAAGTGGACTGTTCAAGCCCTTTTAGCAGGGTCTCATTATCTTAAATTCGGGTAAAGTTTCGGACATTTCTAATTAATGTTCGTTTTTGACTGGCACGGTTCTATTTTATTGTAGTTACATTTCTCGAATTCACACACGTGATACTACACAACACGTCATTTTGAGCACACAGCAGTTTCGACCAGCGGAATTTGCTAATCAGATCAATCTAAATATGGATAATGCTTGGGGTTAGTTTCAGCAGGCTAGATTTTTGTCTTCAAAATAATAATAGTTCATTTTTTATAGGTATTTTGAGATGTTTCATTGACAAATGCTTAGAGTTGCCGTCTGGAAAATATCTTCTAATGAAAGATCCGAATAAGGTAAAGTATTAAGAACAGTATTTCAACTGTTTTTAACTGTTGCCAATTTTTAAACATTTTTCGTATTACAAGCATTGTTTAGCAGTATACTTTCTTATCATGTCTAGGAATGAATTTAGTTTGAATAATAAGTTTTTATGATTAGTTTGTAATATTTATTCAAATAAGTGACAACTTAGTGAGCTAAAGAAAATTTTTTTCTTATAGCCAGTCATGTTGCTATATAAAGTTCCACCGGATTCTTTTGAAAACGAGGAAGAAGATCAAACTGAAAGCAATGAATTGGACGAACGTAAATAATCATTGCCATTTTTCATTATTAATGCATTAACACATATCTGTATATATTTTTCAAGTAATTTTAATTTTTAGAGTCACAGGCATGAAAGCAAGTATTGAAGAAATGATGTCTTTTTGATACTGATGATTTTTCAATGATAATAAAAAATCATTGTGGCAGAAATTACAATAACAACGTCAGATATATTTTTTAAAATATCAGTTGTTATCATTTTATTAATGGCATTGGAAAACTATTCCAGAAAATTTTATACTGCATGTGGCTCTATGAAATAAATCGTTCTGAAATCGTTACTATGAACATAAAAATACTCTGAAACCATGTTACCGTGATATAGCTGTGAGTAAGGTAATCATATCGTAGAAATATTAGGAGAGCTATGATGAAATGAAAAAAGATATTTAAAATCTCAAACTGCAATGTTTTAAAAACTATCTAGTTTTACAAAATTTGGAATTCTCTTTATTGCGAATATAAACCAAGACTTTATCCTCACATTGCTCAGATAATCTTTTTGCAATTAACTCTTTTCCTTTTTATAGAACTAAAAATTCAATATACATTTTATGTGGATAATTTAATAACATATTTGACTGTCATGATTGGCATTTTTGTAAGATACAACAAGCAGATGTAAATTTTGAAGGCCAGTGTCACTGCTGTTATAGAAACAGCGGTCTGTTTCTATTGTAATGAGCATCGGTGGCTTAGCCGTTAAACAAACTGATTTCTTTACATTGATTGGTATTATTTGACATTTTATTTTACTACTGATTAGTTAAATATGTTTGTCCTGATAGGGATTTATTTTTCCGCATTGAATTTGATTTAGAATAAGTACTAATAGGTTTTCAATAAAATTGATTTACAAAGCTTATTCCATAATAGCTATATAATAAAAAAATGAAAATGCGTTTTATTAGTTGAATGTTTCCTATTAGTGGTCAATTTCTGAATCAATTTTAAGCTTTTTTTAGTATGTTTTCAAAAATTAAATAGTTTTAAAATGTAATTATTTTACAAACCTTAATTTTAATCAATTTTTTAAATGCGTTTATGCGGGAAATCAACAACGTTGATGTGTTGAACAATACATAGGTAATTGTAACAGCGCACGAGTACGTTGGAGGATTTTCTTGCGACTTTATCACACTTAATTCATGAGCCGCTTATTTAAGCCTCTTTTCAAGTAGTTTCATATTATGTTTGTATTTTATTTTGTGTTGTTTGTTTTCTGTTTCCCTATTTATCTTTGATATATTTATTTGTAATATTCTTCATTGTTATGATTGTTGCTGTTCCTTTTTCTATTTGTATCCTTGATCTTGTATGCATTAATGCGTAGCACAAAAGCTGGTTAACACTCAGAGTGGAATTACAATTCACATGTGAATTGCAACTGCAAAACGTCAGCATGTGCATCGATGTTCTTCATTATATTTTTATATTATATTTATATTCTTTTGAAAATAACTTAATCTCGCTCTACATTTTCCGAATGCTATCGATTTTTTAAGTTTATGCAAACTGTTTCTTGTGATGCATAAAGAGTTAGAATTTTTCGACCGTAATCAAGCGCAACAAATGTTTTCATTCATGTTAATCATTTTTTATTTAGAATAACAGAACTCCATTACTTCAGTGGCTTCACATTTTTCACTACCAATCCAGGAGGAAGTGAATTACAGATCTTTTCTGCTCGATCGTCGCCTTCAACAACCAAAGTATACAAGTACTTCGAAGTGCGAATCTGAAATATACATAAGTAAAAACAAAAAGGTTCAATGAATTCAACATACAATTTTTTTTGCTTATTATCGAATTTGAAATTTATATATCTGTTTAATTAAACGTTTACGCATCTACGTTTAAATTTAAAACCATTACTAATTTAGAATTCACATTAAATATGTGCATTAAAAACCATTATATGTTTAATATAAAATATTTTACATGTAGTTTTCTTAATCATTAAATAAAATAACAATCGAATGAAAATTCGTATTTCATTCAGAATTACCTTGAACTTCGTGTTAAATTTATTCTTCTTGATAATGACGGCTCTAGCATCTTTTCGGCGCGCCAAACAAAGAAACTGCTTTATTTCAAAAATCTGCTTCGGCATAATGCGCTACAATAAAAAATAAAATTTTTACACTTAAGTTAATTAAACAAATAAATGATCCAGCAACAAATATGCATTCTAAGTCCCAAAACCTGTTTCTGCTACTCTTAATTATAAATAGGTTCACACAACCGAAACAAAACGAAGTTTAAACAATTATAAACAATATTTTAAAGTCAATATCTACATAATAATGCAAAACAATATAAATAAACATATAAATGTAACAAAAATCAAATTTACGATACTTAAGGCTATGTGGAAATTACTGTGCAAATAAAGAAAATCAAGGATAATTATAAAGTTAATTGTCAAGTTCACCTTCACATTACATTTATATAATATTATAATTATAAAATAATAATAATAATATAAAATCCAAGATGATACGTGTCGCGGAGTCCAACTGGATACCAACATTGCCAACAATTACTTGCACTTCTAAATTTGTATATACAGTAGGATACAGTCGTAGAATTCTTGCTGCTACGATTTTTATTCTTTGGGTATTTGTCTTCCAAAAGTTATCTTATCCACAACATACGAAATTATATTTTGTAAATTTTATTGATTATCTGGACACAACTTAATAGTATGCCGTGCAAAAAATAAAGTTTCTGTAAAATCCAGATGAACGACCCAAAAATTTTTCAGAAAAGTGAAACCGATAAAGAAATGAAATCCAAAGTAATATATTCACGATAGTACACGTGCAATCTCTACCTATTTCTCGACAGTGTTTAATTGAGTTTGTTGGAAACTGAAGACATCAATACTTGACAATCATTACAGTAGGGGGTTACTGTGGGCGTGTGACGCGGAAGCGTGAAAAGAAGCGGCGGTTTTGTCAGCGATCCTTACTGTGCTGTGTGATTGTCGTTGGTGTCTGTGTGGTGTTTAGTCTCTGTTCATTTGTGTCCATTGATAAGTTCTCACTTTCGTGGAATAAAACCGGTGTCCGCTGTTTGTTTGTCTTATTTGTTACACGTTCGTGAACGAACGTGGGTAGTATTGCGGTTAGGCTATCACAATTGATTTGACCTGCCGCCAAAGAAAAACCTACAGTCCACTGCCTCGTTGGCTACAGATCTCTGTCGCCAACAGAGTTTCTTCATGGCTTTGGTTGTTTGGCATTGATTGCATTCCATTTGTTGTTATAAATATTTTAGACAACTTTAAAAGTAAATTCATGGAAATTATAAAAAATCAATTTTATTAAAGATCCACGATATCTTACTGCTCAGATTTTCAGTAGTCTCATTTGTTCATTGGGTCAAAGTAGATTTAGTATGATTCGATCTTATGTGGATGCTTTCTATTGGTCGCCCAAGATAGGAATCCCATTAGTTAATAATTTATGATATTTCATTAGCTACTAATTGTTAATTGTGAATGGCTGCAATATTTCACGTTTCATTGGTCAAAACATTTTCATTGCACTGTTCGTATTCAGTGCAATCTTCAATAATTTGAAATTTTTACTGATATTACAATTCCCTGTAATCACATTTTATCATTCATTACGATAGCACCACTTTATACGTTGTTTACATTTGATTTGTTCAATATTTTCAACTGTTTAATGTATAAATATGTATATACATTAATTATACTTAAAGATGATATATGCAGAGATAATTAGCCCTTTTGGTCTTCTACTGGTCTATGATTGTCATTGGATTTATCTGTTTATTGATTTGAGCTGATTTTATGATTCTATCCAATGTAAATATTTTTTATTTGCTTCAATGAGTAGAGATCTATTAACTATTAATTTCTAAATATTTTTTAGCTAATAAATTGTGATTGTGAGAGGTTGCAATGTTTACCTTTCTTTTATTAAGAAGCATTAAATATAATATGCAATAAATTTTAATTTTTATTAATTTATTTGTATCATATATTCTAAAGCTTTTTACCTTTGAAAATATTCTGTTGTAATTTTTTAAAACCAGTTTTTTCTGTAAACTTTAATATTTTAAAGTGATTTTTGATTTTATTTTACTTGTGCTTATTTGACTTAGCACAAAAGTGCAGCTTGATTGTGCTAATCAAATTCTTTTTATATTTGAGTGATATTCTAAATCCAAAAAGAATGCAAATACTAAAAGAATAAAACATGTCTATAATGAAATATTTGCTGCAACAAATAAATTAAATATATTACATACAAGGAAAAAACTTAAACTGAACCAAGATGTGATGATGCTTTCCTATTATGGTACTGCCATTATATTAATTATTATTTACTGAAAACTCAGGGTACTCTGATTTTACCTGCTCAATTTTCCTCATACTGTCCCCTTTGTGTGATTCGTTGTTTGCTCATAGCTTGTATAGTGTTTGATCAGTAATTGGCAATAGACTTATGCTATTTCATTAGTTTTTTAGTTTTGATCAGTAGTTCTTCTTCATAAATTAATTAATTAATAAAATAACATAAGTCAATCGACAATTACCGATCAAACGTCGTACAGTTTATCAGCAAACAGCCAATCAGAAAAATGAAATCGAATATTAACAGTTGAAATCAGAGTAAATCATTCTGTAAATTAAATTGAAACATTCACAAAGAAATGTATCTAAAGATGAAATTTCTTTCTTGAAATTCACAGCTCTTCTTGCAACAATGCTGTTGACAAGTTTGCTGAAGTTTCATTTTTGCTCCATTCAGTAATATTGTGGTGTTACTATTTATGATATCAGCATGTTTATTCTGCAGGTATAACAATTTTCTATGAAAAATAAGAAATAAATACTATTTATCACTTATCAGCTTCAAATTAAACTTTTTCGATGGAATACAAAATAAATTTTTTTATATTGCATGATAAAAGCTGCTAGCTGCTGATTGTGTTTCCACTCCTAATTTTAGCTCAATAGTTGCAACTTTTGACAACTTGGCTGTTTATCATCATATTTGCGCTAAAATTGTGCCATTAGCTTAACAGTTGCACATGATAAATTAATGCATCCAGTGTAGTTTGTCACTCTCTGAAAAATATTCAATGAGCAAAAAGTCAAATATTAGAAATCAAAAGTAACGCTTGTAGTCTTGCTGCTCCCTCGTTTATTGCCAGATAAGCATTTGTGCATTTATGAATTACATGCCATAAAAACTAAATGCTAAAAATGTCTTCTGCTAAAATATTTCTTTCCAAATAATACATAGCTGTTGTACATTTTTCTATAAAGATAATCAAAACTTATGCACAGTATTTTAATGTACTTAACCTCTTAGAAGACAAAAAATTTATCTGCTTAATACTGTCATCTTCAGAAAAAACAAAGTAAACTGTTATTAAGTTTAGAAAAAAAATATTCATAAAAAAATCTTAAATGTTGCTGTAAAGCATCTTGTAATAAGTGATTGACTGAATTATTGTTTACAAATTATAAAAAAAGAAATGTATATACATGCATATATGTTTATAAGGGTTATAATATTTTGTAAAAAATTAATTGAAAAAAATTTTCTGCTGCCGTTATTATTTTGCGTGAAACCGTAGCTTGCTATTTCAAATGTCATCCTGCTCCCACAGTTTTCAATTGCATTTTTTGTTTGTTTTTATTGTTTAAATCAAGGTTGTTCGCTAATTTTTGAAATGCCATCAGAATAATTTGAATTTTGTTAATTAAAGAAGTCACATGATGCATATGATCAGTGAATTCTGCTGACCATAAAAACTCATCTTCATAAGCATGTTGTATATTATTGCTCATGTCAGTTGATTTTCACATATAAATGTATGTGGTATTAAATAAAGAACAGTATTTCTTTAACTTGTACAATAAATGTATAAGAATAGTCAAGAATAGACTATTAATTATTATTGCTCTATTCTTGCAATTCATTTTAGTACTCAGACTACAAGGATAGTTTAATAATCTGTGGATGAAAAAATTTTATAATAAATCAAAGAAGTAACAAGCTTTAAGAAAAAATGACATGTAAATAATCATAGCGCCTACATAAGCGCTTCAGAAACCATATGCGCTAATGTAACAGTATTTTCTCAACTATTGCTGAATTCACTAAATTTTAGCAGCACTTCAGGGTATTACGCCAGAAAAATTCAGAATTTCTCTAAAATGACATCAGTGTGGAGCCAACATATTTAATTTATTCATGAATGGCGCTACTGTTTGTGCAAATGCAGATGTTGGAAAATAAAGAAATGAGAATGAAAAATAATGGAAAAATCAATGTTGCAATTTCAGTATTTAAAATCATCAGAAAAAAGTTTCATTTATTGTTACTATTCTGGAATTGCTCAGTTTTGTTTTAGTTGATGATAATAAATTATTATATACTGTTCAGTTGTTGATACTGATAAAAAAGCACTGATTTCCTAATTTTTTGCACTGTCTCGGCTTATTTCATGCATTACATTCTGTACGGCTCTAATGTACTACAGTAAGATTACAGTAATAACAGAAATTGTCTTGGAAAACACTTATTAAAAAATTGAAAACGTAGAACAAATCAAATATTGAAAATGTAAAATGTAAAGTAATGACTGTTAAAATAAATCAGGAGACTTGAAGATTATTATTAATGAAAATTTAAATTATTGAGAAATATGCTTAATTTTATAAAAATTGTAATGTAAATATTTGACCAATAAAAATGAAAATAATGCAGCCATGCACAATTACAAGTTATTTGTTAATATAATATCAGCTAATGAAATCTAATCGCTTAGAGGTCAATAAAAAATATTAACGTAAGATCGAATCACTGAAACCATCTTGAACTAATGAACAAACAAAACCAATGAAAAGTATAGACCAATAAGAGAACACTGCAATCAGGGTTAATTATCCCTAGAGAGCCATAACTCTACTAAAGTTGTTTCAATTTGCAAAGACCATTGTTAGCATTTGCAGCATAAAAAAATTTACATTTTTAATATGGATAAACTTCCACTGTTTTATAGTCAACTTTTTTTGTGATTTTTTACTTCAATAGTTTGACCAAAATGTTTCCTGATCACATTCTCATTGGCGCAAAATTTTATTGGCCAATGCTTAATTAGCAATGCCTAACTATTGTCTAAACCATTGATCATGTATTGGTCTAAATATTTTATTTGACTTAAAAAGTACTTTAATATTTTCAGATTTAAAATGAAGTTTAGGAATATATTATTTTTTAAGATTTAAATATATTTAGAAGGTATTATTCTGAAAATAACTTTTCAAGATATCTATTGTAAATTAAAATTTTATGAAATATTAAAATGATTTTTTATTGGTTTTATTTTTATTATGTGACAATAGCATATTATATACAGTAAAATGATAATCAGTATACATTTATTACAAATTCTATCTTCACCTTTCTACAACTCTGAACAAAAAAGATTAATTATTAACAACAACGGTTACATGTATAATACAAAATTAAATTTTAAGCGTTTCTTCATTTCACTGACATATTTTAATTTATGCTCTCTACTCTCTTTGACTGCTGAAGCACAGTCATTTTAATTATCAGACTAAAAACGCTTCAGAAAGGTCAGCCATATTCAAATAAGCAATATAAACTTAAAAAATTCCTCCTTTCCTGCAGCAAAGCCAGGTTTGATTAACTTCCATTTATGGCAAAAAAACTTCTTATTAGTAAAGCTTGCTATTCTTTTCATCTTCATGTCCATCACCTACTGTTCGATGAAATTACAATCAAAATATTTTTTCATAGTAAATGAGATCGCTAATAGCTATAAATTTCAAAAGTTAGCAGCTGCGACTGAAGAAAAATAGAATCACAGAAAAAAGCATGAATGAATATATCAAAGCAAAATTAATAAAGTCAGAATCATCAAAACATCGTCTTGTTGCCAGTGTGCGTCACCATAAAATTCATGCATCTGTTAGCGTTCACATAAAAAAAAACTAGCTTAGCTAAATTCTGATCAAATTAACTTTCTTACTAGTTTTTCAAGGTCAAACTTAAAGAAACTGCGATCAAGCAGCTAAATTCAAACAAAATAATTAAAAACAGATAACAGCAAACAGAACAGATGAAAATGTTTCTTTAATAACTAAAATCACAGTTTAGAAGAGCATTTTTATTTCATCGTTTGTTTTACATAACTACAGCTAAAAATTATGAACAGTGACTTTCAGGAAACTGAAGCGACTGGGCTTTTATTGTTAATGCAGATGGAGTGTACAAAAAGTCTTGGTTCTGATGATAACTGAATGCTGAATATTACACAGATATTTTACGTTATTATTGATGAATGGTTATAAAATTAAATTCTGATGTAAGATAACTAGATTACAAAGCCTCACAGTCACCACCACATTGAATGGTTATTTTTTATAATGAAATTGTGTGGAAAATAGAAAAATTTTCCCTAAAGAGTCAAAAAAGAATTTTATATGACAAAGATAATAAAGATGTAAAAGAAAAACAATAAATTTTGCAAATTTTTATCTCACTTAATTAAAAAAGAGAGCATTTAAAGATCTAAAAGTCGAGGGGGGTTATTTCATATAAATTACCAGGATGATTAGACAAATTTAGTCTTTTGATGAATTTCAAAACAGAAGAAAGGTATATTAATACATCTTACAAATAACTTCATGAAACTGTTGATAATTAGTTCTGTCTAATGTATTTATGTTACATAAGAAATCACACCTCCTTTGTTTTATTTATCATTTCTGCTCAGACAGTAATACATTAATTACTGCCTTTTATTGTAAATAATAATAATGACATTTAGCAGTATCTTCAAAGCTTTAAGAGGCAAAGCATCTATTTAGAAGTTACCCTCTATACATAAATGATAATATGATATTCTGAATTGACTGTTGCATTTTTCCAAATAAATAAAAGATCTGAATCGCATTTAATTGACAATGTCAGCTGTACCAGAACTAAAAAATAGTTTGTCTGTGAGCATCAATTTTGCATCAAAATTTAATAAGAAAAATACGAATTGAAAACAATAGAATGTTATGTGAGCAACAAAATTTAGGATTGTATAAACAAAAGCAACAACATTTAATAATAATCATAGAGAATATTAAAAACCACTTACGTAAAAAATTAAAATACATAGACTAAAATTCAACAGGCGACAATTTACAAATTTCAAATTGTGCAAACAGAAATGAAAAGTATACTTAAAAGTATAAAGAAAAGAAAATTGATGCACCGATTACAGTATAATTTGTCTATTCGATTTTAGGAAGCAAGTAAAAAAATGCATTAGAAAATATTCTTGAACATAAAATATGTTTTTTTAAATATCAAACATTCATGCATATTAAATGTTGCTTGAAGTTCATTTGGCTTTATTTAATTAGTAAACCATTTTCTGAAAATTACAAAGAGAATCATAGTAAAAAGTTAATGCTTTTATTTTAAATATTTAAAGTTAAATTTAAAAAATAAATTTATTATTATAAAAGAAATTTACAGATATGATTGTGATAATTTATAATATGAACCACATATGAATAATATGAATTAAACACCGAAATGTATTGTTTTTATTAAAAAAATGTATTGAAATATAAAAAATTATATTAAAATACGAAAAATTAATAAAAATACTTTTGATTGACGTAAAATAAAATACAAAATATTGCTTTTAAAGTAAATAATAGATAAAAATATTTTAATAGGGATACTTAAAAAAATTTTTTCAAGCAGAATTATGCACTATAAAGCAGTCCAATTATCTCTGAAACAGAAAAAAAGTTAGTTTGCATGTGAACAAACTATCAAAATATATCAGTTATGTAATTCATTACGTAAATTTACGTACAGTTATATAAATTAATCGACAGCTGAAGTCAAAGTATACAAAAAGAATAAGAGCCTGCATATCAACAAATTATATTAATCCTGAAAATCAATCACCGTCTGATCACCAGTTCACCAACTTTACTGTCATTTAAGTCTTGTTTTGCAGCATCGTGCTACAACACTGAGGTAAACAAGAAAAGGTTGATACACATTTTCTTTTGAATCCGTTGCTGATGCAAGTAATAAAATTTAATAATTACGGCTGTAATTCTGTTTGTATGCTAAATTCTATGTTAAATTACTTTTTGCCAGAGTAAACAACCGTAATAAGTTAATAAAAGGTTTTGCAGATTGTCTTTATCGAGATTTTTATATGATATTTATCTTTTTTAAGCAATTTGTTCTATTTTCTTCAAGAAACTGCATGTGTATTATCATTTCTTATTAAAATTTTCTACAGTTTTCAGAAAAACAACAGTTGTATCTGTAGTAGCAACAGCAGTTTGCATATCTAAATTGTATATTTATAAATGTAACAGCATCTTACAGAATTCTGAAATGAGATAAATAGTCTGTTCAAGTAAATAAATATTAGTAAATAATGTCTTAATAATAAAAGCAAACATTAAAATGTGCTTTTTATTAATTATAATCATTCGAAAAATAACTTTTATTGTTATGTTTCTTTATATTTCCTTTTATAATAATCGGTAGAAATCAGGTGCTATCATTATGCAACAGAAGCTGTTTTATTTTTCACAGTACAGACATGTATTAATTTATTTTTGTTTATGGATGCTAAAAAATAATTCTGTTCAATTTTGTTAAAATTTTTACAAAAATTCAGTTTGAAAAAATGTGTTTATTTTGTTGTAAAGCTTCAGTGAAGGCTACTTCCTGGTATGGTGCGAACGCACGTAAAAATGTTTTCTTTTCATGTTGCGTTAGCTGCATGTCTTGCAGCTCACGTGACTCATTTGCAGTCGAAGTCAGCGTAATATTGATAATAATCTCAACATTTACAATATGTTCAATTTGTTGAATTTTAAATTTATTGCATGAGAAACATGCACTTGTACTCTGTGATGCTTATTTATTTTTATAAGAAACATATGAAATGAATTTTTTAAAGTATGCATTAATTAATTAAATAAATGATAAAAGTATGTTTTGATATTTCATAAAGTTAAATTCAAATACTTTTAATAGAATTTCTTTTATAATAGCAATGGAAAATTCACGATTTGAACGCCGGATAGAACTTACCGGCATAAGAGGTGGGAATGTGCTTTTTCACTTGGATATTTATTCCACAAATGAGGTGCTCCCTCCGCTTAGAGGATCATCAAACCGTCGTCTATTTCTTCAGAGGGGTAAAAACAATATTGCATCTGCTTAATTTCTAAAACATTTTTGTTGTTGTTTAGTGCTTATCATTCATAACATGATGAGGCAGTATGTGGTAAGAAACATTGAAAATATGGATCCTAATGAAATGCCTCCTTCGTATGTTCTAGTAATAATTTCTAGTTATTCTTGATTCCACTTTTTCAATTAATTTACTAAATTTATTGCAGACATTAACTGAGTCGTTTCCAGTTCGTATTGGACGTTGTAAGAAACATTGTTTACAAGGAAATTAATATAATTAAAAAAACTTAATCTGTTTTATTTTATTAATTATCATATTTAAATAACAACAATGATGTAATTATTTTGTTTTTATTATGAAGTATACTTTAGTAGCTAATCAGGTAAACCGAAGGTTGCTAGCTGATATACGTCGGAGATCACCAGTTAGACGACGTCAACATCAGGTATTAAAACATGATGGTTTACATATTTGGTCCCGTTATTGATTTTCACTACTGCATTATGGTTAGTCGTTGGTTTCAGCTACTTTATTGGCTATTTTCACTTTTTTTACTGTTTTTGCTTTATTTATTAATTTATTTCCTTGTTAATGGTTATATTACGCCAACATTTATCAAACAATTATCCACCAATCACAGATAAATAAAAATAGCCAATGAAATAGATGAAACCAATGACCAATCATAAAAGGCAGGGACCAACAAAGATAAGCGAATAATAATTACGATAATTTTTTTAATAGAATCGAATGCATAATTTTTATGCCAATCATAATGAAGCCGGAGCAACTGCTAGAATCCGTGGAAGGGAAGATCCATCACCACCAATGAGAGGTAATTTTGCATACATTCTAAGTGAAGTGAAAAATTAGTGCAAATTCATCATTTTTAGACTAGAATGCTACAAGTTTTTGAATGCTAATACAAGGTAAAAATAAAAAGTTTTAAATAATATACAGTGGGATTCATTTTGAATTTGAATTTTAGAGATTTCGGAAAGCTGAAACTTCTTTTAATTTGAAAAACAGTAACCATCTGACTGAAGATTTCTGCAGATTTTCAGCTATAATTTTAACCATTTGCAGCATCAGAAATTTTATTTTATTTGCAATGAGTATTTTTGTCAGTAATGTAAAAATGAATGTGATGATCAGCCAACATTGCTACTGTGTTGCAATATCACTGACATGTTAGTAGTTTAGATTTGTCATTTTACGGTTTTGGGTAAATTTCATGAAGTGAAATTTTTCATGCAAAATTTAAAATTTGTTTCTGGCGTGAAATAAAAAATATATTCCATTTTATATAAGTAGCATTTTTAATCTTTATCTTCTTCATTTAGTTGTAATTTCATTTTTCGAAAAGTAAAATTAATTCGAACATTTTGACAGTGTCTTCGCTTCGGCAAACTGTGAGACCAATGTCGGTTTGTATCAGCAGAAATCAAAAGCATACTTCCATGTTCCAGAGCGATGCACACTTTTTCAGAAGCTGCAGCTGGCTGATGATTCACTCTGTAATGTTTGAAAATGAAATCCCGCTTTTCGCCTACTGTTACTGATGCAATAGGCGAGGATGGATCCAGTTCCTTTTCATTATCTCGATGTTCACCAATATAATCATGTCCATCTTTATATCTTAAAATAAATAAAAATTTCATCATTTCTATACAATTAGAAGTAAGCTAACAATGCATTAGAAAAAATTAAATAATATTTATACATATATTTAAAGTAATATATAAAATAATGATTATCTTTAAACAAAAAAGTTATTCTTCAGATGTCCAACGTGAAAAAAAGAAAAAGGCATACCTGTTAATGAGAACAAAGTTGAAATCACATTTAGTTATTTCTGAAACCAAATTGCGCAACGCTAAAACCACTGCATCCCATGGTTTTGCCGGTATTACATTCCCACTAAAGCGATAGTGCAAATTCGGATGGCCCATTGCCATTTGCTTCCTTGGAATTGGATGCCACTGATTGAACAGGAATACTCTTGCCAAATTACCAGTAAAATATTTGATATTTTTTTCACAATATATTAACAAACGATCTGCCAATTTTTTCGGTAGAATCTGTTTGTAATATATAACGTCAAAGTGGTCATTATTCGAATGCAGCTTTTGAGTTATAAAGAAAGCATCTGCACTGATTTGCGAGATGGAATTTACAAGAAAAGTTGCATCATCTTCACTTTCATTTTCTCTCATTAAAAATTTATCCATGGACAAAATGCCGCTGAAATTCAAATTCATATGTATTTTGCTAAATATCAATTCAAATTTGCGGAAAAAATAATCATTAAAGCTGCATGTTGCAGCACATGAAACACATATTATTTGAGATAAATCAGAACTGCACATTAGCATCTCATTGAGATGTACTGTAAGTTTGTTTGAGTGCATGCGTGTGTGTTATCCATTGAGCGTGTGTTGGTGTCTATTTGTTTTACATAGTAAAGATCATAAAATAAACTGACAATGATCTTGCATATTTGGTGAAGAATATTCAGTAACTATCGCGGTAGAACTGAATTTTCAATCACTTGTGGCAAATTTTCAAAATGACACGTGAAAAAGACACAATAGCAATCCGTATGGAGAGATTTTCCTGTTAACCACTGTATTTTGACTATCAAACTCAGAAAGATGTTACTTTAAGCACGTGTGCTATGTAAAAGGCCTAGAAAATGAAGATAATGAATTGAACATGGCACAACTTGAGCTTTTACTTCGCTTACGTCACAGCTAAGCACTTCAAAGCCGTGCGAAGACATGTATTCTCGATGGACAAACATGAGTGCGTTTATGAATAAATCAAATAGATTTTCAAAGTGTTGTATCCACGAAAAGTGAACATTATTATTGCAAGAATGGAAGTTGGTGAAATTATCCATCAATATAGTGAGTCCATTACGAACTACGTTAGCCGTTTGAAGAAAGGTGATGAAAAGTGCAACTTTGGTAAAGACTGATGAAAGATTAGGAGACGCCTTCGTCATTAGGCTTAATCATAAAAAACAGGAATTGAAATTCGACAATGATAGACAAATTGATTAGAATGTGAAAAACAAATTCGATCTTCAAATGTAATCAACTAGCCATGGAACTGTTGCAATTAGGCTACACAGAAAACAACAGATGTTAAAAAAATTTGAAAAAGACAAACAATGCTCAATCAACAAAAATTACAGTAAAGAAAAAACATGCCTACAATGTGCTAACAAATGGCATAAAATTGAGACTGCAAAACTCAATTTATTAAATGTTTTTATTGTGGAAAATCTGGGCATTTTGCAAAAATGTGTCAAACAAAAAAGCTGGCAGCTACTGCAGAGAAACATAAAACGGTGAAATATGTGAACAGTTGTCAAAAGAAAGATGAATTAGAGTCAGAATCAGAAGAAAACAATATTCTGGCATTAGTGAAAAACATAAATACTGAAACACCTCAGGCTCTAATAGATGTGTTGATAAGTAGAATATAATGCTGAGGTATCTATATCAGTAATAAATAAAAAGCAGTGGAAAAACTGGGACATCGAAAATTGACTCCGGTGAAAGGAATCGTGGTATATGACCATACACCTTTAGAAACACTGGGCAAAGCAAATGTTAAATTCTACACTAACAATGAGAATACAAATGAGAAACAATACAAAAGCTGTGCCTGCGGTTGTCAGTAAAACATAAAATGTGGCTTTATTTGGATTAAAATGGGCAATTGCTTTTAATATATCATCTCTGAATAAAATTAGAATAAAGAATTTTTAAGAAAAAATATAAAAGAGACAGAATCAGTGATTGACAATGACCAAGAAAAGTCGATGAATGAGCTCGTGGATTTATTCGATGGAAAAGTAGAAATAATCAGAAATACTTTTAAACAAAATTATATTTAAAACCAGGAGTAGAATCGATAGCACTCGATGCTAAAAGAAAAGCATTTTCATTAAAAAAGTCAAAAGAAACTGAAATTCAGCAACTAATGAAAGAAGGAATTTTGAAACCGGTGGACCCAGCAGCAACGCCAATAATGTAGGCGACACCAACTGGCTGCTTAGACAAAGGAAACGGTAATGCCCGAATATGTAAAGACTTATGGTGCGAATCAGTAGTCTCCTCGTGTGTTATCGATTAAGTGCGTGTTGGTATTTGCTTGCTTTACTTAGTAAAAATCATGCATATAAACTGACAAGGATCTTACACGTAATGACTGAAAAGTTTTAGTCACCTTGTGAAAAACGATTATAAATCGAACGGGAAAATCTCTCATTGCACCATTTTTAAACAAACTATAAAAACTTTCAAATACTCATTAATTATTATCAGTTTAACTTGTTTGGTCCAGACCGGTCCCACGTTACTCTTATTGGTCGTTGACCACGCTATTTTATTGGGCCGTCTAGTCGTTGTCTTATTGGTTTTACTTGTCTAATTGATTCAAATCTTTCCCTTGTGATTAGCTGTAATAATTTTTCATTTCATTGGCTCACATATTCCATTTAGGATTATGCAACTTTAATAGTAGTGACGTAACATAAAAAATGGAAATATTTATTATTCCAAAATTTTATTGTGTTTGAAGTTTTGTCATTCATTGAAAATTTGTTTATTTAAATATGTTATTTGTGGTGAAGTTTATAGAAACAAATTTAGTTTTATATATTTGGTGTAAATTGTAAAATTTCTATTCCAACATCTGAACGAAACCGACTACTGTGTTGGTGAACACTTAAATTGCCATCTGTTTTCATTTATATTTGCAACCTTTCAATGTATATTTCAATGATAACGAAATATTAAAATATTCCGCATCAAAAGCAGCGCTTATGATGTAGCTGATCTGTTTGATGTTGCATTTCAAATTGTATTTGAACTTGGTTATAAGTGAGCATGGAATTTGGCAAGAATTTCCATGCACTTATCCATTATTTTACCGTTTAATTAACTACAGGGAATTTTTTTTCGGCCAAAATTTTGTGCACTTAATCAAGTTGGACTGTATTTTATATGAAATGTATGAACGTCAAACAGAATTTTTCATACAAACAGCAAAACTCATCGACATGTATAAAAATACATATATGGATGTTTTGTAACAAAAGAAACTTTG
>NW_003526943.1:1906819-1930564 GCF_000181795.1 Trichinella spiralis | reverse complement strand
GACACAATAAAATTTTGGAATAATAAATATTTCCATTACGTCACTACTATTAAAGTTACGTAATTCTAAATGGAATATCTGAACCAATGAAATGAAAAAATATTACAGCTAATCACAAGGAAAAGATTTCAATCAATGAGCAATTAGACAAGGAAAACTAATAAGACAACGACTTGACGGCCCAATAAAACAGCGCGCTCAACAAACGATATGAAAACGCGGTGAAAAGTGAGACCAAACTGGACCATCCCATATATGACTTGAATATAAATTATTTGACAAAATCAATACAAAAATGAATTAAAGATAACAGTGCATAAAGTACAATTTCAGGTAACTGCTATTAACAAATTAAACAATCATTACCAATTGTTTTCTTACTGTATGTGAATCTTGATTATAAACAACTACAGTAGTAAAGATAGGTTTCTAATTGCGAATTAATTAATTTCTAAGGTAAAAAGAAATATATTTGCGTAAAATTAAAGATTGAATAAAACTTAATTTATTTCATTATGCCATACATAAGAGTTATACACTTGCTTTTTTTTAACTTTTTTATTTTTTGTAGTAGGAAATTTTTATTTTGGTTTTTTGAAATGGAACTGAAAGTTCACGTTTGCAAACTTTCTACTCCAACTGCTGTGCATATACGTTCAGTTTCTGTTGAATCTGATTTACAGAAGCTGGCACTAACAAGGTAATTATTAATCTGTTTAATGGGATTTTTCACTATTGCTATTTTTTTTATTTCAATCAGTTCGCATTTCACATATATTATGAATTTCATTTAGGTCAGACAGTTCCGTTGAAGTGTGGGATTGTCATAAAAATTTGTCATTTTTGAAGGTAAGATCAGATTAATATTGTACTAATGAACTAAAACCAGGAGATTTTGTTTTAGTCATACTCATGTTCCAATTCTGGCACAATGGATTGTGTGGTATGGTGTCAGAAACGTATATTTTGCGGTGGTTCCGAAGGTGTTTTGTTCGAATTTTCTCTCCATTCTTCCACAGTCCAAGTAAATAAGACTAATTTTTTAAGAAATTATTATTTTTTAATGAAAATTTAGAATTTTATCAAAGTCGCGGTTAGTCCTATTATTTGCATGGCCAGCAGTCCAAAAAATGATCAAATAGCAGTTGGCTGTCGTAAAGAGGGTGTTATTTTCGTCGAATTCGATGACAGTAACAAGCCAATAATAACGAACAAGTTTCTTCGGCAGAAAGGTTTTTTCTGCAACAACGTATATGCTTTACGTTTATCCGTTTTTCAATCTGTTGACAGATCGTGTTCAATCAATGGCCTGGCAAGAAAAAGGTAAATTACTCGTTACTGGTTCAGTGAGCAATTTTCGAATTTGGGATGTTCGAAAGTTGCAGTGTTTGCAGAAGGTAAGCGTATGCCACTCCGCCGGGAAGAAAACCAGAATCAATGCTTTGAAATTCATAAAGTGAGCATTTCACTCTTATAAAATCATTTGCCAGCGTTGGCCTACTGCAAGTGTTTTCGCTTGTTTTTTTTATTTACAGCGATTATATACTTGTCAGCGGCGACACCGCTGGGCACACATCATTTTGGGATATCAACAGAGGAATACTATTAGAGGTTGAAGTTTTATAATTTTACTTCATAATTAATTTTTATTTTTAAATATTAACTGCAACTTTTTTTACTCTGATTTCAGTCAAAGCGTTCACATAAAAGTTCAGTGCAAGCGGTTTGCGTAGAAAAGGTAAGCACAGAAAATTTTTTTCATGTTAATTTTGGTAAATATTATTTGTTTTTTAAGGGTACTGGCGTTGTTTATACATCAGGAATTGATTCACTGATATGTCAGTATCAATGTATGGAAACAACAGAGTCTTCGAGGAAAAGGCATTTGGATGGAGAAACAAAATTGGCCGATTTTAAGAAAATTACTTTTATTGAAAGCAAGAGACAACGTTTTCAACCTACGACAGTGGGCAGTTTGGTGAAAGAGAATTCTTGGTTGCTTTCTGCAGGCGTTGGTGCTACAATGTATCAAATAATGGATAATGGTGAAAGGCATTTGTATAAACCTTTCCATCCGGTAAAGTTAATTTTAAAAAATGAATTAAATTTTTATGAAGTAAACAATTTGCAATGTACTGCTGTTATGCGATTCAGCTTTGTAAACTGACATTTAAGCAACTGCTTTTCATTCAATGGGAAAGCTGAAGTTTAAGTTTTTTGTTTGTTATAAGCAGCATGTTATCTTTTGCTTGCTAACTTTTTTAGGACAACGTGAAATGTCTTGCAGAAAGCAATATTGTACTTTTCAATAATAGAACTCAGTTGGAACTGTGGAGACTGGGAGCTACAGCGGAAGATTCTGGTATGAAAATTTTAGGTTTTGTAAATACGTATCTGGATAATTTTTTTAAAAAATATTTTAGATGTCTCGGGAACAGTTCTACCTTTGTCTAAACCACCTGAAAAACTTTTAACATTGATTTCAAAGAAAGGCAAACCCATCACATGTTGTGCCTTGGGGAATACTAAACGAGCTTGGTCCATTTTATTGGCCTATTCAGATACCTGCAGTACCAGTATTATGTTTGTTGTAGTACGTATTATAAAATAAATTTTTTACAGTGAACAGAGATTTACCTTTTAATGGTAAAAACATTAAATATTGTAATTGTAAAATAGATTCTGTGTAATTTGAATTATTATTTTCAAGTTGTAAATTATAAATGATATTTAAAAATGTTCATTTGTAAACTTTTAAAAATTGTCCAAGTTTATGTTTTCATTATTCACGTATTGCATATTTGCAGATGAAGGATGATCGCAGTGGGTTAAAAGTTTCTTTGAAAAAATTGAAATTGTCGAATGATAAACTGCAGCCAGCTGATGCATTATGCTTTATCAACGTGAAATCGACGGAAATTTGTGTGTTAGCAGCCAACGGTGTTTTGTCATTTGTTGCGATCGAAAAATTTCGGCTTTCATTAAAATTTAAAATTGAATTAATCGGTATATACAGTTAACAACAGTTGTTATAGCTTTTGCGATGTTATTAATTATAGAAAATTCGTTGTGCAGCGTGCGAAAATTGGTGCAATCTTGGGATGACCGTTTCTTAGCAGCTATTACATCTCACAATGATATACTTGTTATTGATGTGACGACAAAATCTGTAATTTTTATTTATTTGTGCCTGTTTGGGAAGGATTTTGTTATTGAAATTTTTTGTATCTTTTTTAAGATTGTCAGAGCACCGAATAAGATGCTGTGTCCAGTTGATTTGAAATTCAGTTCTGAAGAAGGAACAGTTGTGATTCTGTTTTCAAGTGGGCATGTTTTGGAATTTTATCCAAAAACAAGAAAGTGTACACCGCTTTGCACATCAAATTTTTTGGAACCACAGAAAGTACCACAGTGGTCAAGAGATTGTTTTGGCGTTGCAGCTTCCAAGTATCTTCCCAATACGATTATTCTTTATGGAGACAAGAAGTTATCTTTTCTGCGTAAAAACAGTCAGGTATGGAGGATATAATTGTCTAATTGTGATGATTTTTATTAATTTTTCTATTTTGAAATTGCAATTCAGAATATGCTGCAAGCTGGGGAAAGTGTGTCTCACTATGGAAATTGTTGGTTTTGTGATATTATGAGCGATGGTGATTTGCTGGTCGTGGAAATTGACAAAGATCGATACAATGCTCAGCTACCGGCATTGTTTAAACTGCAAAAATTTGGAAGAAAATGAATATTTTCATTCACCATTTGAAATTGTTGTTTAATTATTTATTTGGATGGAAATGTTGTTTGTTAAACATTATTGTTACGCATTTGAAAAAACGTTTTCATTATTCGCGCTTTGCAAGCGCAAAATAATAACCACGATGGACATCTTTTCCCGTTCTTTATTTTTTCAGCTTTTCAAATACAATACGCATTTGAACAATCTTTGAACTGAGTGTTGTTTATAAATTATTAAAATTGCATCGAGTAATCACAACGGTACGTTGCATCCTGGCCGTGTTCCATTTACATGGTAGGCATGATTGCAGATTAGCAATTTTTCGTCGAATAATGTTTCCGGTGGGCAGTTTATCACGTACGGGATATTGTGGGCGCAGTTGTAAAACGATGCACAATCATCTGGATTTGGGAAAAGACCGGATGGTTTGGGGCATTGGAAATGTTTCGGCATTTCTTCAACAACAGTTTCATTGTCCGAAGTGATTTCATCCGTTTTTACAGATTCTTGAAGTTCTTGCCAAACAGTAAATGCTGTCGTTGTTGGTATGTGAGCTACCGATGATGAAAAAGTTCCATCGTTTGACTCGTTCAACTGCTGCTCTTTGCTATTAAGCAACGTTGCAGCTTTTTCTGGAGCATTTGGTATGTTTTTATCACTGCTGTTGATTGGCTGAAAGTATAATTTCTTAAGTTTCTTTTTTACAATACAATAGTTCGTAAAAATTATTTTCCTACAAATTTTACAATTACGACAATTTTCAAAAGTCATAAAATGACTATTGCCGTTTTATGTAAGCATTAATAGAAATGTAAGTGCTAGCTACCATTTCTGAAAGTATTTCTGAAATCAGACTTGTTAATGGGTACGTTTTTCCATGATTCTGCAGACAAAATTGTCCGTTGAAATCGTCAAAATCCAACGTCCATACAAACGCACCCCCGTATCCTTCTTGCTTAATCCATTCTAGCTGAAAAATACAGTTTCTCATAAAAGCACTTTTATCAATCGGTTACTTGCTTTTCTTCTAAAACTCTCCTGATCATCAAAGCTAATCCACTGATTTCCTTTAATTAAATATGGTGAAGCGGTTTCTTCATCCCAGTAACGTATTCCACCGTCTTGCATCATTTCGCATGCCTTAAGTAGTATTTAATTTAGCAATTAAAATTTGATTGTCATCAGTAATTTAGGTATAAAGTTCTTCCCACAAATAAATCTCACTTACTTCATAATACGAACATACGCCAGGCTCACGAACATATTTTGTTGCCACTGAAGCACCAACTGCTGGAGCACCTATTTTAATGTTCGATGCATTTTGCAACGTCCATCCTCGTCCATATGTAGGAAGGCCAATTACAATTTTCTCTTTGGGCATTCCCCTCTTATAATAATAGTGAGCTGCATCTGCCTGTGTGAAATATTCTGCATTTTGCATTAAATAAGCGTATTTTTTGGAAAATATTTAATGTATACAATGTTCCACTTTTTCAGGATTTTTGAATCAGTGCTTCTGCTAAACAGCGGACTATTGATACCAGTGTAAGAATCCCACGCACCGTGAAAATCATAGGACATCAAATTCATAAAATCCCAAATCCTAGTTTATCAAATAGACTTTGACAGTGATAATGGAAATGAAAATCAAAAGTTAAGTGTAAATTTTTATCCATTTTTTTAAAATTTATTTCATACTTGGACAATTCTGATACATTGTAGCCTATATCAGCTTTAATTTGATTGGCAGTAACTGCAAATGTGAGAAAAAGTCTTCTATTTCCACTTTGTTCAGCTTCCGTTATAAATGTTTCCAATAATACCTGAATTTTATAAGCAAGCAGAACTTTCAGCAATCAAAATAATTGAAAATAACTTACTCTACTGAGCAAAACTAAATTTTGATTATCTTCTGCTGAATCTGGATATTCCCAGTCAATATCTATGCCGTCAAAACCATGCTTACGGCAAAACAAAACAGCAGAGTTGGCAAAATTTTGTCTATTTTTATGCGAACTGGAGATGATTTTAAATTTACTAAAAAGTAAAACTGCAAAAAGAATTTTGAAATTTAAGAATTCATATGGTAACTTTGTCCCTAATGTTGCTCCGCCGACTGAAAGAATGATCTTCAGATCTGAATTCAATTCTTTGAATTTCATTAAATCTGGATATAAACGATCAACATCGTTCCATTCAAAATTCCTGTAAAACATGATTTTAATATTTTATAGAAAAAGATTAGCTGAATCAATCACTTGCTAAAAATTATAATATTCATGCAAATTCATCTTACGTTATTTCCAAATTTTCGTTTATCGATGCAAAAGCATAGAAGACATAATTGCACAAATCTTCTTGGAAATCTTCTGGAAAATATTTTCCTTTCTCAGGTCTGTACTGAGCCCAGTTGGTAAAATAACATCCTCGAATATATTCTCTTGCTTCAGCTGTGTATAATAAAGATTTTCATTTTCACTATACAACTTCAATTTCAGCAATTATTGTTTTACTGTTAACTCCAGTTTAAAGAAATTTAAGTCAGATTGTTATACACTTTAGTTAAAGTTATCATTGCTAATTGCATCTATTTCATGAGCAATACATGGATTCAATGGAAACATTACATCACAATGCTGAATTGCTGTTGATTAATTCTATAAAATAATTACTGTCTGCTTTACTGAAAACATATTACTGAAAATTAGAAGATTAGCTTGGGTAATATTTCAATTTTTAAATAATATTCATAACTAATTTGTTTAACATTTTCTTCATTATTCCTTCTGTACAAATGATTTGTACGAAATATTATAAAATACAAAATCTATAAAAATAGTGACAACTTACTTGAAGAAATGAAAATCTTGCAGACGTAAAAGGCTAACAGCAAAATTTCCTAACAGAATAAAAAAGCTGAAATTTTGGATCAAAATAATAATTAAATGTGTGTAATTTAACTTTTTTAAACATAATTTTGTTAGAAATTTACACATTTGATTACAGAAATTTTTACTCAGCTGTAAAATAACTAACTCACTGTGAACATCCTCCTGTTTTGTATCATTGTAAAAGCCGTGAAAACAATACCATAATTTCATGTGCAAATGAAGACATTTTTTGAGCATTTCATTTATTATTGCAAATTATTATTAATAAAGCATAAGGAAAAATATTTTCGCATTCTTCAGATATTTCGACAAACTGATAAGAATAATCATGCAACAAATGGGTTTATACAAATTTGAGGAATAGCATGGAGAATAAAGTTCTCAACGAACAAAGGGACCTTCACTTGTAACTCCAATGGCACTTATTCGGCTATTCACGCACGCACGACTTCTTTTCTTTTCATTATTGATTGTTTATTTACTCAAACACTTGACAAATTGACACGCTTAAATCAACAATGATGTTTATCCCCAAATTGCAAAATGCATAATATTCTTAGTAAAATATTGCTTAAAATATACATGGTTATTATTCCTTTTAATAAAAGAAACAAATACTTTGAATAACTAAAAAAAACTGTTTAAGATACATAAAATAATAATATGGAAGGTCAAAATGCTCTGGATCTTTAATTAAGCAGACGGATAATTTATTTTTTTTAATAAAATAATTATGAATTTTATTCAAATGGTTTTTTTAAGTTTGTTTTTAAAGTTCACGGTATCAAGAAATTTAGCATAGTTCTATAACGCTGCATACAATAAACAGTGAATTCAAACTGTTTTAGAAGTAATTTTCAGAAATAAGCACAATTTAATTTTAGAGTATCTTAAAGCTATTATATATATTATTTCCGTTGAAAAATTAACATTTATTGTGCCTAATATTGTATTTAGAAGTTTTTTAAAGTAATGATAGTAAATCAATAAATTACTTTTCAAAAATGTTAAACTAATATTTAAAACAATACAACTGAACGTGATTTTCAGTAGAAAAATGATACAGTAGTTTTAAATAACAGTTTAAAGTGATACAGTTTATAATTTTGTGCATCTTTCTTGTTAAAATGTATACGTGAAACAGTAAACTAATCATTTAGACTTTTAATTAGTTATAAAATAGAAAAAACTTATACTGAAAACAGCTGATGCTCAGTATATCACTGTTTTATACTGAATAAATAATAAATTTATACTTCATTTACTGTTTCATGTTTTTATAAAATTATAAAAATGTACTTTTTAATAAAAAATGTTCATATGATAAATTAGAATAACTTTGAAAGTATAGAATTATGTTAAATTCCATTTTCATTATTGGTTAAACTATGAAAATGAAATTCTCGAAACAAAACGAGATGTATAACATAAAGTCAGTATTTACTGAGCAAGCTGTAACGGCGTTTCCAACTAGCATGTCCTATACTACCAAAACTGTTCTGATTTGACTAGTCTGCTGTTTCTGTTCTCAGCAAGTCTGCCAATCTTCAACTCATGCCTACTACAATGCACAACAATATAATTTGGTGTTTTACCTTACATAATGTAATTGTTTAAAACGTTTTTATGATGTTCAGGTATAATTTAAGTATTTGATGATTTAACTATTTTTTATAACTTTTAATTATATATTGAATGAATGTCATTTTATGCCAATACTTCACACTATTTTTTGTGTATCATTCAGTTTTTTTCATTTTCTTGAATCAGTAATATTATCCGTTTTAAAAGTTTCTGAAATATGAAATAAATAAATTTTGTGGCAACTACGCAAATTTGTTACAATAGCAAAATAGTATCACACGGCAAAATTGAAAGAAAATCTATTAAGACTTCTTGCTTGAAATTTTCATTCGGCTATTATTTTTTTATAGCTGCTGTCATTTATTGCTAACATTTTTAATTGGTTTTCGTGTTTATTCAATAAAAAATAGCTTCAACAATTTGCTAGAAATGCATGCTCACAAATCATTTTTTGCTTGTCAAAAAGTGTACCCATTGGACATGCCATTCTGTGAGCAATTCCGTGTACACAGTTGTAAAAGAATGCACAGCTGGTATGGTCAACAAATATACCATTGTTTTGGCAATGAACAGGTCCAAAACTTGGGAAAAGCTGAGGAATCGTGAGTGAATTCCAATTAGAATATACCGGTTGCAGAGAATTTGTTGACTGCTTAAATAAACTATCACTAGATTCACGATGATTCTCTGTATTCCATGAAATTTCTGGTATATTAATATTTGGCCATGTTGATGCCTAAATAAAAAATTAAATTTGAATTGCAAATAAATCGATCATGAAAACTCTAATCAGCAGAGATTAAGATTAATTTTGTCTAATTTGCAAAATAAACTGTATAAATGATAAAGATATCAATTATAACTATTTCAGATGCTTAGATTTCATTCCATATTTAAATAACAGGCGGTAAATAGTCTTTTAATTATGTGAAAAAGCAATAAATATTCTACAAGTGCTGCATGACATGAAATGATAAATTGGATTTAATCATGTTTTGAAATGCCATTTTTACTTTTTAAAACTTTATTAACGTTAATGAGTTTGTTTTAGTATTAATTTTACCGATGATACATAATCAACGTCCAAAATTTCACTCATCAGACTTATCAAAGGATATCTCTTGCCATTGTTTTCTGGGCAAAACACACCATTGAAATCATCAAAATCTAATGTCCATACAAAAGCTCCACCATACCCTTCTGTTTTAAGCCATTCTAACTAAAATACATACATACAAATGTATATACAACAGATAGAAATAATTAAACAGTTGAAATGCAGTTTCAAAACTTTTTCTCTGAAACTTTGAGGATCATCGTATGAAAACCACTGATCATCTTTAACTAAATAAGGTGAACGCGTCTGATGATCCCAGTAGCGTTTTCCACCTGTTTGAAGCATTTCACACACCTTAAATTTTAATTTTAAATTTAATATAAAATAATTGTTATTTAATAATTTCACATTAATCATAAATGAATTTTTAAGCATTTGTAATATATATATAACAAAGTTAAACCGCTTTAGTTACCTCATAATATGAACACACGCCAGGTTCTCGAACATATTTTGTTGAATCTGAAGCGCCTATAGTCGCTGCGCCAACACTAATGTCAGAGCGATTTTTCAGTTTCCATCCTCGGCCATAGGTAGCCAAACCAATGATAATTTTTTCTTTTGGCATTCCTCTTTTATAATAGTGATAAGCAGCGTCCGCCTATAATCAAAATTCTTATTAAGTCGTAGTTTAATTAGATATTTATTTAACACACAATATTCCATTTTTTGACATGCGCTTGATCAGTACTCCTGCTAAACAGAGGACTGTTCATTCCTGTAATGGGATCCCAGGCACCGCGTAAATCATACGACATAAGATTCATAAAATCCCACAATCTGAAATTGATATAATTTCTGACTTAGAAACACAATGTAGTTTACAGTTAAAAAGTAATAAAAATGAGAAACATCGATACCTTCGCCTAATAAATACGCTATATTTTCATTGCTATTCTTTGAAAATTAAAGTAAGAAATATCAACTAACTTTGCCAGCTCTGGCACATCGTAACCAATGTCAGCTTTCACATGATTGGCAGTAACAGCAGATGTAAGTAGCAGTCTGGGTTTTCCGCTTTGAATAGACTCTTCTGTGAATTTTTGGAGCAAAACCTTATCAGTTATTAAATAAATTTTAAAGTAAATAAAATTTATGTTTTAAACTTTACTCTGCTTAGAAGAACCAAATTTTTTTTGTCAGTCGAAGTATCTGGATATTCCCAGTCTATATCAAGTCCATCAAAATCATAAAGGCGGCAAAACTTAATGGCGGATTCAGAAAAAGTTTTTCTGTTTTCATCAGAACCAGAAATTAGTTTAAATTTTCTAAACTGAATAAATGAAAATTTTTTCAATAACAATCCAGTTCTAATAACGCTTACTGTGTACCCATAGTCGCTCCACCAACTGAAAGAATGATTTTTAGATTAGGACTGTACAATTTAAACTTCATTAAACTTGGATAAAGACGGCTGACATCATTCCACTCAAAATTTCTAAAAGTGATTGCTTTGAAACTGTAAGTTATCTTTAAATATTTGAATAAAATATATGTAATGGAATTTCATGTTACGTCAGTTGTAAATTGTCAGTTATCATTGCAAAAGCGTAAAAAACATAATCGCATAAATGTGGCTCAAAATTTTCAGGAAAATATTTCCCTTCTCCAGGTCGATACTGTGCCCAGTTTGTAAAGTAACATCCACGGATGTATTTTTTTGCTAAAATAATTTATTATGACAGGAAAATAATGCACAGCTAGCTTTATGCAGTCATTTAAGAGACAAATCCAACTTCAATTTTTTTGCAAACTTTTTTACGGTTTAAAAGGAAAGTTTTATTATCATAATTTGTTTCAGTCAATTTTCAATGCAATTAACGTGTCTTTACTAAGAATTTTTTAATTTTCAAATAATATTCAAAAAATTATTTTGCTTCAACTGTTCAAATAAAAATAAGTGATTCCTACCTTGATACCTGGGAATGACGGTGGACAACAGGAAAACAGTCAAAAATATCTTAAAGAAATGAGTATAATTTTTAATAATAGAATTCATTCAAAAAACATTCATTTTTAATGATGATAAAAATAATTTATGCCAATTTGCTTTTGCAAAATGCAAATAAATCTGTGACAAAATAATCTTTGTAAAATAAATAAATAATTAATTAATTAATTAATTAAACTAATAAATTTATTTGTAATGCAAAATATAATAAATCAATAAGGTATAATTGTTTTAACAAGCAAAAAGCATAACTTTATGAAAATTTTCTTACTTTTATATGATTCATTAATAAAATTCAAGATGTTCTTAAAATGGACGTGCACTACATTGATTTTAACAGATGGCATAAATTCATTTATTTATTTGCATGTTTATTAGTTTTAATCAGTTTTCTTTTCTTTGTATAAGGTAGAACTGAGCTGTAAATATTTAGCATGGTGTTCTGTTTGATAGCACATTAATTTAAGTAGAAGATCAACTCTTTCACAGCTGATGAACAGATTATGACCACATGCTTTAATAAAAACACAAGTAATTTTCATCTACTTTTTGCATTCAAATCTACACAACAAAAAATTGTAAAATACTTAAGTGAAATTATATTTTAAAAAAGCTGTAAAGCTTTGCAAAAATTACATGCAACTGAAATACCTTAAGCAAAATTCTCGTTTATTGTTCATAAATAATTTCAATGATTATATCACCACTATCCATAAATGAGATTTAATTTCACGACTATAGTATAGCATAGTACACTATACTATGCTTTTGTGCGTGAGTGCCTTTTGCATGACTGATGAGAATTTATTATTAAATCCTAAAAATGTAGCTTTTTTTGCACTCAGAGCAACTAAACTGTACGCATATAGAACAGAACCTTTTTTTGTTGATTAAAAACATCAAATATTTTCAATCAGCATATCAGAAACATTCTGTAGGTCAAAATAGTTTTTAATTTAAAGCAACTTGTGAGGCAACATCCTACTGCATTAAATAAAAATAATTAAATAAAAACAGGTAGCTTAGCTTCAACGGCAAAAATATTTATTATGCGTTATAATTTCAGAACAAGTATCATAAAACTGAAATTTTTATTACTGATAAATAATTCTCCAATGTTATCGTGCAATTATAAATTTTCACATCAAATAAATGGTAAGAACATGAAAAACAAAATTCTGGAAAATGCCTTTGAGCCTCTTTTACAACCGTATCATTGACCTGTCAGCACTTAAAACAATCAGAAATGCAGCAATAATAAGGAAATGTGATCGTTAGCTAAGTGCTTTGCACTTTACAAGAGCTGCGTGGTTGCAAATTTTCAAATATCTGTCGAATAGTGTACCAGCAGCACATGCCACTCTAAAATGCATTCCATTTGCACAGCTGTAAAAGTATGAGCAATCATAAAGATCAGGGAATATTCCATTTGCTGGACATTTGAAAGCTGGAGATGATGTTTCATTTATTAATTTTTCGGGGAGATTAGTTTTCTCCTTCTCATCATTGTTCTGCACTTCAGAAATATTTAAATGACTGTCATTACTGGTAATTTCTGCTGCTGGTTGAATGTGAATAATTTGCTGAGCTTCCTCAGTAGACTTTTCCATACTTTCTACCTGAAGAATTATTTATTAGTTGTTTATTTTTTAATGCAAAAGAATATTTTTCTTTAATAATGCATTAAAGTTATATGAAGCATTAAAAAGTGATAAAAGTAAAGAAAAAATATGTAAAATTAGAAAAATATTTTGAATTTACTTTTAAAGTTATAAAAATTTTACTTAACAGCTAGTGAGTTATTAATGGGCTGAATCAATACTGATACATTCGACACATCTCCAAGTTGTTTTTGTAACAAACTTATCAGTGGATATCTTTCGCCGTGAGAGCAAAACTGAGCGTTGAAATCATCAAAATCCAACGCCCAAACAAATGCCCCTCCAAATTCTTCTTCTTTTAACCAATTTAGCTTAAAAATAGAGGAAGAAAATACTATCACTGCTGCGCTTTAAGAGGTGCAAATTTTGATTTTACTTTCTCTTTAAAACTTTGCTCATCATCATAAGTAAACCACTGATTATTGTAAACTAAGTAAGGAGTTCGAGATTCTTCATCCCAGTAACGTTGTCCACCAGCTTTGATCATTTGGCAAATCTTATAAAAAATAAAAACAATAAAATAAAACACCAATAAAAGTAAGTGCTGCATAACTGACTTCATAGTAAGCACAAACACCAGGAAATCTGACATATTTTGTCGGAAGAGATGGACCAATAGACGGAGCACCAATTTCTGTATTTGTCTTATTTTGAATGGTCCACCCACGTCCATAAGTAGGTATACCAATTATAATTTTCTTCTTGGGCATTCCTCGCAAGTGGTAACAATATGCAGCATATGCCTATATATTTTCAAATTTCTCTGATTGATTTCAGAAAATTCAAAGTGAAATATATTACTATATTCCATTTTTTCATTTGAACAGAATCTGTGGATTTCTCAAACAACGGACTGTTTATGCCAGTAACAGATTCCCAAGAACCATGAAAATCATATGACATCAAATTCATGAAATCCCACAGCCTAAACTATCTTTTTTCAATTTAAATGTGAATGCACAAACAAAATGAATAATTTTGTCTGAATTTTAATTTTTTAATTTCACTTTTTGAATAAATTATTAAAGAATTTTTCATTTAATAACAAAAGATAAGTTTGCTTTTAAAATTTATTTACCTTGCTAATTTTGGAATATCATAGCCAGCTTCAGCTTTGACGCAGTCAGCAGTTACGGCTGCTGTCAAAAGAAGTCGTGGTTTTTTGCTGCTTCCTGCTTCAGCTTTAAAAGCTGACATAATATCCTTGATAAAAAAAAATAAAATTTTTCAGCAATAAAATTCATCAAAATAAATGAGAATAATACTTCACTTAATAAGACCAGATTTTTTCTATCATTATCATCATCAGGATATTCCCAGTCTAGATCTAATCCATCAAAATTATGCTTCCTTAGGAAAATGATAGATGAATTTGCAAATCGACTTCTTCTGTCCGCGGAGGAAGAGAGTTTTTTAAATGGTCTAAAGAATCTGCATTACGCAAGTGCAAAAGCTTGTTATCACTTTTACGCTGTGCCAAAATTCCAGCCGCCAACTGATAAAATAATTTTCAACTGCGAATTCGATTGCTTCAGTTTGGTAATACTTGGATATAAGTGATGAATATCATTCCATTCAAAGTTTCTAAAATAATATTTTTGTATCAATTTTGGTTTCATTGCAGCTTCCTTCACCACAGTGACTACATAAAATTGATCAAGCTCATAAAATATTAGGGTGATAAATTTACTGTTGCAAACATGAAAACAACAACTATTTTATTAGTGTAAAGTCAAATACAATTTTTCATATTAAATCACTGCAAGAAGCAAAATATTTACACTGGTAAAAAGCTAAAAGCCATAATCAACAAGGTGGAGATTTTAATTTGATTTCATCCATTCGTACGCTTATGACGCAATGTGCAATTCAGCTTTGTTCAATCAATTAGCTTATATAAATTTATTAATTGTTTTATAAATAAAAAAAATTTTTTTTAAATCGAATTATTAAAAAGTAAAGTTCATTTTAATTTTATTACAGAATTGTTTTGACTAAAATTGCTGTTCTTCCGTCAGAATTAAAAAAATTCAGTTTATAGCATGCTGCAGCAGCTTTAAAATTACTTGTAATTTCAGTTTAATTTTCAAGCGATTCCTGCTTGCATCATAAAAGTTATGTAAACTGAAAAAAAGCAAAAAAACTCACGTAATATTGTAATCATGCGTTATTGAAGCAAATGCATAAAAAATGTAATTGCATAAATTGTTTACATAATCGTCAGGAGAATATTTTCCTTTTCCAGGTCTGTATTGAGCCCAGTTTGTAAAATAGCAACCGCGAATGAACTTTTCTGCCTTACCTGCAACATATTTGCTCTGTCTAAGAATGCTATGATTAATTTTATTTACCATGTAAAATACATAAATGGCAACCGCAAAGCAAAAAAAGCAGCCAGCCCTAAAAAATATGAAAGAAGAAATGTATCAGAAAAGGTCGATAAAAAATTTTTTTCAGCTCTATTTCAACAGGATTCAAAGCTGTAAAATAACTGCATTTGATTCAGGATTTGAAAAGATTTTTCCACTTACGTTATTGTATTTTCTGCAATTCATCATTAACTTTTATTAGATGACTCGTATTTGAATAATTTTCCCAAAGAACATCTTCTTTAAAAATACAATTGATGGTACCTAAAGTGTATCTAAATAAACAACGATTTTGTTCTTGAGCAGTTCTAAAGTAAATATTTGAAATCACGGGTACAATAAAAATACTCGTGTCGTGATGCTTTCATTATTTTAAACATACATCTTTTCTTTATTTGTTGCATTTGAATATTGTTTTTTTCTTATTTTTTCGCATATTATTTGCACATTTGCATATTTGCGTTATATCATTTACATTTGTACGGATACATCATAAAATGACCATATATACAGCACTGCATGTAAGTATGCCAGTTAGAAAAGCGAATTTTCGTTTATCAGTGAGAAAATGTTGCTTGTTTGCAGAAAATCCCGGTAATCTGTTAATCAAAAGTAATCTGAATGAAATGAAATACGATAAAAAATAAGTACGAGTAGATTTGCTAAAAGTGGAACAAATTGAAATGTTAGACGGTGTACAGGATACGAAGGTATTAGTTGATGAGAAAAACTGTTTCAGCGTGGCGGTATTACGTGAACAATATAACACAGGAGTAGAATTGCTAGAACTGTCTATACCTAACTAATAGTGTCCATAGGAACCGTGAACAGTTGAAGTGATAAGCGCGTATCAAAATCACAGCAGTCACGTTAAGCTGATCTATCGTGCATAAGAACTCAAGCTAAACTGAAGTTCAGATGATAGCTGAAAATGTGTGATATAATTGATCGTTTTGTGCAGTGTACGAAAAGCTGAATAACTCAAAGTAGTGACTGCAGAATCGGTAAAGAAGTTTAGATTTCTGTATCATCAGACGTTGGTTATTGCACAACTTAGCGTTGACCTGTTCAATGACGTTTTCGGCATAGTATTCACACTTTTGACAAGTATTACAGTCTACAGATATCAACACGTCGAGTTGGCGACACAAAATAGTTATAAATACTCAATGATATTATATTTATAAGTGAAGAAATAAAAGAATAAATTATTTATTGAGATTTAATTTAATGAGATGATTAAAAATCAAACAAATAAACAACTTTCTAAACTTCTAAAACTCATGAAAAGCTTTGTCAACATGATGAATTCTTTAAACACTAAATAAAAGATAAAGTTTTAACCACAATGTTACTTTAAAAAATTTCATTAAAAAAATGTGTAAAATATAAAATGAAAAAAAATTGGCAATTGTGAATATGTCCCAATGAAAAAGCAGTAAAAATGTACTTTTGATGTTGTAGTTTTTAATTTGATAAAGTAGAAACTTTTATTAAATTAAAAATAGAGCATTCAATCAGCATATGAGATTTACAATAATTTATATATTTATTTAGATCATACTAAAGTTTCAAGTAAAATAATTTATTCAAGTTTACTGTAGTTTTAATTTGATCTTCATCATTTTTATACGGTATCCAAGTATTCATTAACAAAAATTTTGATGCTTTTGCGATGGTGAGTTGTTTAGTTTGTAATAAAAGTAATGCTGCTTTATGATGAGATTTTAGGTAAACATACCAAAAGTGAGGCGAACGTTCTGCAGTGGGACGTGCCGAAGGCACACTATTCACAAAGTGACGCAGTATAAGAAAGGAAAAGAATCGGTTTTTTCTCAAGGTGCTTTATTTATTTCGTGTACTTTATTTTTTAATTACTTTTTTCATTCGTTGTCTGAAAAAAGTATTCAATTAATCGGACATATAAATGCACACGAGAGAACATGTTTGCGTTGTTGTTTCAAATTGAAATTCCTCATTTCAGGACGTAGGCGTTACGATCGCAAGCAGAAGGGCTACGGTGGCCAAACAAAGCCTATATTTCGGAAAAAGGTTGTCAGTTTGAGTTTAGTTTTAATGCTGCTGATTTTGAAATGTTTCAGGCTAAAACAACCAAGAAGATCGTGCTGCGCATGGAATGTAGTGAATGCAAAACCAAAAAGCAGTTGCCTATTAAGCGTTGCAAACATTTTGAACTGGGTGGTCAAAAGAAAACAAGAGTAAGTATTGAATATTATCAACCACTGCGTTGCTTGTGTTTAATATTTCGTTTTTATTTAAGGGCCAAATGATTCAGTTTTGAAGTGTTTGCTGTTATTTTTTTTGGATGAAAAAAATAAATTCTATATGCAGCAGTTTTGTTGTTGTTTTCAAATTTCATAAAACTAATATCTCTTGTATACTATGTAAATGATAAACAGCAGGATAAGTT
This sequence comes from Trichinella spiralis, assembly GCF_000181795.1. Taxonomy (NCBI): domain Eukaryota; kingdom Metazoa; phylum Nematoda; class Enoplea; order Trichinellida; family Trichinellidae; genus Trichinella; species Trichinella spiralis. The sequence goes on along the minus strand of NW_003526943.1, from coordinate 1,912,824 downwards.
TACAGATGGACAGACAGATAGAGAGCTCACGCATGGCGCAAGTTAACAAATATGAATATATATATATATATATATATATATATATATGCTGCATTAATGAATTGGTTATTTAATTTTTTATTGTTCAAATGTACATACGCATAAAATTAACATAAAACAAAATTCGGAAATGGTGAATGTAAGATAAGACAAAGAAGAATCACAGTCGAGGTTGGCCATGTTGGCGGTACAGATCGTCGACGACATTCTGCAGTGCTACTCTGTTGGTGGTCGCCTGCGGATACTGTATAAAGAAAGAGAGAGAGTGAGTGAGAGAATGTTGAATAAGTAAATAAATAAAAAAAATAAACAGCTTTCACCTCAAGGGAAATTTGCTTCAACCAGTTCTGCATTGATTTGCCTGTTCGATTAGCGATGCGAAGCAGCTTGCTTCGAATTTCCGGAGTGACCAACGTGTTGATTTCTGAACTGTTCACTGGAGGATTTCCAAATTTAGCTGAAGAAGCGAGACAATTAGCTCCTATCCAATTGAAATTACTGGACTCGACAAGCATGCGGCAACTTTTTTTTTACTTACCACGAGACGTGAATGTCAGATCTGGCATCTTTTCCCGCATTTCGGGAAACAATCGGTCAGTACCCATCATCAGATCGGGCGACGTGGAGGAAGAAGTCATAGAATGCGGGCGCGGCAGACGAACGTGCTGCGCCAATTCATAGTTTCCTGTTAATCTGGCTAAGAGAGTTGGGGTCGAGTGTGAAAACTGCATAGTTGGGTTCGAAACTGTTGTGCCTTGTGAAAAAATTGACAACCGGGGGACGTCCGTCTGCGGCATCCGTTGCTGCACGCCGGTGCCGACTGAGAAATTTGGCAGCAACAGCGGCGGCGGCGGCGGCGACTGTGGGACCGGGGGAGGGGGCGGGGTCAGAGGTGGCGCAAAGGCCGGAGACATGTACACCAACGGAGGAGGAACGTTGTAATTCATCTGCTGCTGTAGTTCAAGCTGCTCTTTGGCATCTTTTTCCCGTTTTCGCTCGTCCTCGTATTCGCGCCAAGCCGACTTCAGCTCCTCTTCGGTCAACTTTTCCTCTACGATGTTTTTCAACAGCGAATCGTGTTCAATGTACCGGATAATCCACTGCGAAATGTCACAAAGCAAATCTGCCAACAATCGATCCTGCGAAAAATTAATTTGCATAATTTTGTTGAAATAAACGCACACACACACTCTCTCGCACTCACCTTTGGCAGTACTGGAGTTTCAGTACGGTGCTTGTCATCTTCGTCAGGATCAAAATGGTACAAGTATTCCAGGTCGGAAAAGGTGAAGTGACGTCCAATTTGTTGTTCATCAATTACCCGGCACGACAACGACTGCTTCACTACTTGCCTTTGGTAAATGGTCTCTTCCATTGTACCCTGAAATGGAAATTTGAAAAGAACAAACAACAACAACATTCACACCTTGGCAATGAGACGATAAATGTAGACTGGCTTGCACTGGCCAAGACGATAAACACGGAACATGGCTTGTAAATCATGCGACGGGTTCCAATTCGCATCGAACACCACCACTCGATTAGCACCAATCAAATTAATTCCAAGCGAACCAGCTTTGGTCGACAGCAAAAAAACACGGCAACTATAAAACAAAATTGCATGCAATTGAAATTATTTATCAATATATATACCACCCCACCCCTCCCCCTCCCCCTTCCCAGTCTCCCAACGTCTGCTGCTGTTCGTTTTTTATATACCGTCTGTTGGTCTCGTCGTTGAATTTCTTGGCCAAGCGTTCACGAGTCGAGGCGTTCGTGGAACCATCCATACGAATATAATCAATACCCGGCACCCAGTAGTTGAATTCTCTCGACGATGATTCACCGACGTTTCGCTCTTGCAATCGCAACAATTCTTCTATTAAGTCTAATGTGATTAAGCTCTGCGAGAAGATCAACCTGAAATACATACATATAGATTTGTTGAAATCGTTGAACAAGCAAAAACCAAATCTACCGATCAAGAAACAATTTGCACACAAATAAATAAATAAATAAATAAATAAATAAATAAATAAATAAATAAATAAATGCACAAGTTTTTCAAGTTCCACTGCTTACACTTTGTCACCAATATCACCACACCGTTGAATAATTTCAAACAAGACGACCATTTTTCCCGACATTTCCACTAGCAAAGGATCGTCTTCTTTCAAAGTGGGCAAATACCAATTCTTTTTTGAAACCGGTGGTGGCTCAATTGGCTTCGGCAAATCTTTAGCAACAGATTGTTCTCTATTAGCCGGCTCCTCGTCGGTCAATTCACAACTGTTTGTCGACAGTGATGAAGACAGCGACTGTTCAGATTCATATTCGTTTAGCTAAATAAAAAATTTCACATATCAAATATTATAATTTCAATGAGATAGAGATAGCCAGTAGATTGATGGAAAATGAAAAAGAGAAAGAGAGAGAGAGAGACAGATTAATAGACATATTCATATTCAGTTAGCTAAATAAGAATTATATGTATATCAAATATTCTAATTTAAAAAGTACAGAGATAGACACGGGAGATATATAGAGAAGGAGAAAAAAGAGCAAGATAGAAATATGAAATGTGAAGAAAAAAAAAGAAAAAAATGAAATAAAAATCCTTTTCTTATTTTTAGGTTTTTGGTAAGTAATCGCAACACCTTGTTCTCCATAACCTTGTTTCCATTCGCACCATTTGACACCGGTAATCGTTTTAACTGAACCTCGAACAAAAAAATAATGGTAATAATAAAACCACTCCTTTTCCCGTCAAAATTGACCAACACATCAAAAATCAGTCAGTATAAATAAAAAGTATCCTCTCTTCTTTCCTTCGACAACAAAACACTGTTATACCTTTTTCTGGGCCCTCTCTTCCATGATGAACAATTCGCGAGGATGCGAACAAACACGTTGCAAAACTTGATAATGGACAAACAACGCCGACTGCAAAACGCTCTTGTCTTTCACATTTCGCGATTCATCATAAAATGTGCCCAAATAATCGGTGTAAAGTTTCCGTTGGACGTTGCTCAAGCGTACAAATAGAACGTATTCAAATTTCGGAGGAAGCGCCTCAGAAATAGCACGATAATCGACTCTCTGGAAAAAAAAATTCAAATTTGAAACTCTGAACATTTTGCAAAAAACCATCACAAAAAAAAACAACTGACATGCACAAAACCGCACAGCAAATTGTGCAAAATGTGCACTCGACGTTTCATCAAAGCCACATCGCCCAAAGTTGAATCCGACATTTGACCATTTTTGATAGGATTGACAAAGCGGTTAAGAAATTCCATTCGAGTTCCCAACAAATTCGGTTTCACAAAATTTACCATTGCATAATCTAAAAAAATATCACCGAATTGCAAATTATCTATTTATTTATTTATTCGAGCAGTATTTCCGTACATTCCATCAAATTGTTCTGCAACGGAGTGCCTGTCAAACATATGCGCCGTTTTGTTGGAATTTGCAATAACGCTTGCGAAATGCCGCTTTTTTCATTTTTCAATCGATGCGCTTCGTCACAGACAACAATATCAGGCCCTTTAAGTCATTGTACAAATTATTATAATATTTTGCCAATGTTTCTTTCCTGTTTCGAACAAAAACCTACCAGGTTTCGAAAAAGCTTTTTCAATCATTGCTCTGTTCCCTTTGCGAGTACACGTCAACAAATAGCGAAGCAATTCATAGCCGATGATCAAAATGCCGCCATCATTTTCCCAACGTTCAATAACGTAATATCTGTCTTTGGTCGTTCTAACTTCGTGCATTGCCCAGATCTGAACATAAAATGCATAAAAATCCATTTCAAACACGAACAGAATATAGACGTTCCCGTCAAGGGCTCACATTTTTGTCAAAACCGTGATCATCCAACCAAAGTGATATTTCGTTTCGCCAATTCAGAACAACATTAATCGGAGTGACAATCAAAACTCGATTAACGTTAAAATCGACGTCTTTCATCACCGTATGCAAGAAAGCCAACACCTAGATTTAGAGAAAACGAAAATTTCACTTGACTTGAAAATAAGAATTGAGAGAAAAAGACAAACTTGAAAAGTTTTTCCAAGACCCATACAATGGGCCAAAATGCAACCACCACCGAGATTTTTCTCTTTGGACTTCTTCTCAAAAATGCACTGGTACAAAAATTGCACGCCTTTCGCTTGGTGGGGTTTCAACATTTTAGAAATTTCTTCATCAACTTCTACAATCGGTTTTCCATCTTCAGAAATTTCCAAAACAACTTTCCCCGTATTGACAGTCTCCACCGTAGGAGCGTTGGAAAAATTATTATACTGCAAAACAAAAACCCCCATTACCAAACATATACATATATATATCGTTATCGCAACAGAAAAAGGTTGCTCACCTTCTTCTGCAACATCTCAATTCTTTTCCTGCGAGCCATCTCGTCTCTGTGAGCTTTCACGGTCGACTTTTTCAAATCTTTCATTTTCATGATGCCACGAATATCCCTGCGTAAAGTGTTCTTCTTTCTAGGACTTTGCTGAAAAGAAAACAAAAAGAAAATACAATATCCATTCATCTATCCTATCATTCAACATGATTATTATTCGACAAAAGAAAAAAAAGATACCAATTCATTCAAATCTGAATTTTCACTTTCACCATCGTCCTTTTCCTTGTTCTTCTTTTCATCTTTCTTCTTCTTCTTCTTCTCATCTTCTTTGCTTTTCTTCTCCTCCTCCTCCTCCTCAGTTTCGCCCTTTTGGGTAACTTGCTCTTCTAAAAATTCAAATACATCATACAAATATCACATCAACTAATAACAACAATATTCTCACCATTCGTTTCTTCCTTGCTGCTGTCCACTGTAACTGCCTCCTTTTCATTCTCACTATTCGACAACGGCGACAAATGTCCTGCAAAAAATATCCAATTAAAAAATGCATAAAATTAGAGAGATTCGAATAATTCATTTCAACACTACTTTTCTTCGTCTTCTCCTTCATTTCCTCACTTTCTTCATCATTGTCGTCGACTTTCCCTGCAAGCAACGATTATTGACTTTTATTTTCATTTCGCGTTGAATGACAAAATTTGCAAACGCATACGTTTCTGCAAACGAACCGGAGGAGCAGGACTGCTTTCCAAAGTCAACCCACCGAGCTTGCCGTCCGATGACTGCTCGCCATTATTCTTCCCATGATCAGAATTTTCATCTGAAGAGGTACTGTACCACAAACGATGCAAACGCCTAGACAATGAAATTCATATCAGCTATGCGTAAACAGTGAAATTAGCACCAAGCAACATGAATTGAATATCCCCCCCCCACATGCTTCTTCGGTAAGAAAAATTCACAACATCAAGACAAATTTATAAGTTATTTACTTTTTTCGACCAATGAGTGATGAAGATGATCTCGATTTCCTTTTCTTCTCTGAATTCCTTGCTCTCTCTTCAGGAAACTTGAACGCATCTAAGATAATAATAATAATAATAATAATAATAATAATAATAAGACTGAATAAATGAAAAAAAAGTACATAATCAAGATGAAAATTGAAAAAAAATAATATAAAACAAAACAGTCCAATATATAAAAATTAAACTTCTATTATAATTACCAAGATCGAGTTGTTTTTCTGACCGGCTACTGCTAGACGTGCTCGAGCTGCTTGTGGTACTGGAAGAATCTCTAATGCAACCAACAGCTACCTTTCTATGAATTACAGGCTTGAATGATAATTCGCTGTCCTCTGAGTCACTCTCTTCAGCAATCTTTGTCGTTTTTGACGATGAAGATTTCGCCAATTCAACATTTTCGTCCTTAGCTGCTTCTTCTTCTTCTTCTTCTTCTTCGGTGTCACTTCTATTCATGACATTCTCTGATGCGGCCTCAGTGGCGGACAGACCGGAAAATATTCCGATACCACCTTCATTGGAGAGGAATCGCCAACTTCGTCACTCGAAGTAATGTCGTTATC
>NW_003526943.1:1904968-1906774 GCF_000181795.1 Trichinella spiralis | reverse complement strand
AGATAATGTTTTAATCATTTTATTGTTGGGGTTGTTTAGAGTGTGTTTGTAGATTGGGTACATCATCAATCAAATATCTTTAAAATACTTCCACCCGCACATCTGTATAAAAGAGTCTCACAATATTCGTCAGAATATATATATATAACAATACAAAAAAGCAGTTAAATAGTGATTTTTATTTTTCACTAGCCAACAGCATCAACAACATCGGTATAGTACCGATTTCCCTCCTGATATATAAATTTGCTCCCAATGAAGTAAATTAGTTTGTTGCCTGTTGAAATTTATCAAGTTTGGATGTTAACTTTACGGCTGTAAAGTCAGAATACTGAATAATCGGTTTGAAAAATCTGGAATGTTGTAGCAACACTTCCAATTTCCGGGTTACAAATGGCGCTAATGCTGCCGTTACGTGTTAGCTCACAATTTCACTGAATTTTACGCATGATTTCACGCATATGCCTTTGTCAAACATTGTTTGCGTTTTACATAAGTTGGTAAAGGCGATTTTGATACAAAGGGAAAATGCACAATTTGACAAATTGTTCACAAGACATTAGTGCCACAAGGAATATCAGAAGTTGATCTTCGATTGTAGATAAAATATGAAATAAAAACTAAATATTGTTGCAAAATGGTTATTTAAAATGAAATTCTAAACCGTCCAATTTATTTTCCTTTTTGATCTTGCGTTTGAGTTCAGTGCTTTGCGTTCAAGAGTTATTAGATGATGGGCGAAATAAATCTTAGTGCACATTCTGTTGAACAGTATTTGCTTCCCTGTTGTAATGATTCATCACAAGAAACTGATGAATCAAATATCAGATATGGTCGTGAATCTGAAATTTTTTGCTTGCTGAAATTCTGAACTGGAAACGGACTGTATTTTTCATAGATATCAATACCCGTATTACTAATACTAGAAGAAACGAGATATACATCAGAATCAGGAAGCAAAGTCCTATTGGGCATAAAGCTAAACATAACTGACTGAGCTAGACAAATAAACCGGAATAGTAGAAAAGCTAAGAAAATTCGAGACTGCTAATTCTAGCATCCCTTACTGCTGCGATTGACGTTAACTTCCTTTTGCAAAAGTGATTTAAATTGGAATTCAAAGTTCTGAAATTCATTTTCGGTTGGTCTTGCGTTTGCGTTCAGTACTTTGCGTTCCAGAGTTATTCGAATCATTTTTTATTCTGTTCCTTGTTATGGCTCAATACCCTGAGTTACATCTTGCACCAAATCGTTGCGCGATTTGGTCCAATTCTGTGGTTTGGTAGGCAGGGCATACAAATTAAAACGTGCCGGCAAACAGAAATATTGGAGGTGTTCAAAAGTATGCGCTGAATGTACAGCATGTGTTGCTAGTTATTAACAATTACTTTATTTTGGTATAGGATAAAGAAGGCTGCGGGGGTGCAGTGTGGACAGATTTAGAAGTTCCGGCTGGGATCGATTGAAAAGATCACGTTGAAACCTGCTGGGTAGATGGACACCTGACCTATATAGACTGATGGCAACTGTAAAAACTTGGGGGTACGGATGGTACATTCAAGGTTGTACCTCAATGATATCAATAGCATTTTACCATCCATGCCATTGTGGAGAGTAAGCTGGTGCCAGTAGTCTGTTGCTATGTACGGTTAAAGATATTGGCAAATAAGAGTTTATTTTTCAAGCTTCAATAAACAAAGCGGCTGTCCTTAGGGTCAATCTTTATCCACAAACAATAATTTGTAATTTTGAAATCACCGGTGATAACACTTTGTTAATCACTGATATGTTGTTTATTATTGTTGT
>NW_003526943.1:1903823-1904958 GCF_000181795.1 Trichinella spiralis | reverse complement strand
GAAAATTATCTGATTATTTACTCTTTTTGTTATACGTGTTTAGTTTTTCGAAAATGCAAGGGCCGTATCGGCGGAAATCTGTAACTCTCAAAGGTGACTTTGTGGGAATAAAGGAATCGAAATAAATGCCCTTTGGCATGGATGATTAGATCATCATCAAGCCCGGTAACGATTTGCAAAACCTCGTCTGTATAACAGTATGAACAGCAGTGGGATCCTGGGAGAGAACATATAGGGGCACAGTAGTCAGCAGAGGTCGGGAGTTGGGTTTAGTGTCGCAGGCGATCTGTGTTCCGCATTTTGAATTATCGTAATGTATTCCATTTCGACAGCATCGGCACCGGAACCGGACAGATTGAACATCCGAAGGATATTCGAGATAAGGCTGATGACTTTTCGTATGTCAGACATTTCCAAACAAACTATCCAAATGTTTGGCCGCAACTTCAGATTTGTTGAGCAGTGGAAAAATACGGATCACTTCCCACGCCCTCTCGGCATCTGGCAGCTGGAAAATAGCTTCGGCGACAGCAGCTGCCAAGGCGACAGATACTTTCTCATAACTGCCAAACAGTGCAGCCAAGTGAACCTCGTCAACGTCTCCACTGGCGAATTGGTCGCCGAATACGGTAGGGATTTTCTCCATTCACCTCACGGACTGCTGGTGGACCGCAACAATCGTTTGGTCGTTGTCGACACTGGCCGGCAGAAAATTTTCTGGTACGATCTGGAGCGATGTGTCAAAATTGGCCAGAGTGGGATGGTAAAAATCCTGCCCTCCTTCTGAAAACCTCTCTACATCTCTCCATGGACAGTCGGAACCGTCTGCACGTCAGCAAGTGCAGTGAAAGTAGTATGTTCATGTATGATTAGATTCGCAGGAGACGATCATCAAATCACGAGATGACATGCTGGGAGGAGCAAATCGGGCTCCATAGATTTACTAGTCGGTCGGCATGATCAACATTTAGCCGATCGCAGCTATGTGGTTGATCAGTAGCAGCATATATAAAGTTCAATCGATCGACATATTAAAAAAAAAATTTTTCCACCTTTTTTCTTCACAAGCTTGCACCAGCTCGGACAATTGGTCCTCAAGCAGAACCTGTGGGCGGCAATGAGGAATCCACCACAG